>NC_024308.1:4191561-4197102 GCF_000523025.1 Cynoglossus semilaevis
GTCTGTCTGTCTGTCTGTCAGTCTGTCTGTCTGTCTGTCTGTTGTCTGTCTGTCTCACTGCAGTGACTATCTGTAGTTCATCAGTGTTGTCTATAACTGTGTCCGACTCTTTCACTGTCCCCCATCCTCCATTATCATTGACATCATCCATTCTGTCACACTCTCTACAGTCTCACACAACCTGTATCACACACACACACACACACACACACACACACACCCAGTGCATCCTGCCTGGCAATCTCTCTCCATCTCAAGACATGGCCACTAATGGATTGAAAGTCTTGTAGAAGAAGAAACAGTCATTTAAAGATTAATGTCAAGCCTTGTCTTCTGAAGGACAGTCAAACCAGGCAATTTATGCGTGTGTGTGTGTGTGTGTGTGTGTCCAGCAGAGGAGGTGCACATGTCATCCTCTCAAAGATCCCTTCTTCATTATCAGCCATGAGGCCAGGACTCAGAGAAGTGAGGAGGCAGGAGAGGGTTAGCTGGTTGAACTGTACAGGCACATATCAAGACGTGTCACATGATCAGAAGCAGTTCTCAGGACCAACCAGTAAAAGTCACTGAACCCAACACCTCTTCATCATTTTCTTTTTAACGTAATATTTATTTTGAATACTTTGGTTTTGTTCACCTGGCTCACGGCGTTTCTTCAGGGTAACTTGAACCAAACAGGGACGTGAAGGAGTGGTGACCGAGCACTGGAAGCCTCAGAGAGGTAGACCGATCGAGCATCTGTCTGCTCCACAGAAACCACTGAGAGAGCGGGAGCTCACAGTTCAGCCGTGCACACGGTTTCTCTATGCATCATCCCATCCAAAAGTCTGAGCAGCAGATCAGTAAAGTGTTTAAAACTTTCAGCAACTAAGGTTTAAATTTTTTACACGTTACTCCCGAGCGAGCGAGTGTGTACTCTGCAGTAATCAATTCAGTTTGTCCAGCAAACAGAAGGTATTACTCAAGTGTGTGTGTGTGTGTGTGTGGGCGGACGGAGGAAACTGAGACACACTGTTAAACACAGACAGCGTTAATCTGCATCTCTTAGGAGAAATTTAAGAAAAAAGGAATGGGGGGCAAACTTAAGGGGGCGCAGAACAGTTATCCACACCATTTAAATCATACAGGAATGTGTGTTCACAACAAGCCAAGATTGTTTAGATTTTATATAAAAATAATGGACTAAAACAATCAAAATAAATACTTAAAAAAATAGTAATAAATCTAAATTTTAATCCTGCTAAATGTCCTGTAGAATTTAACATAAAATGTAATAAAATAGTGCTAGCATTTAAAATTTGTGTTACATTTAAAAATAAAAAATATATACAGTAATCCCACATGGGTACAGTCACTGGAACATTAAGATGATTTCAGAGGTACATAAAGGAAAGATACTTTGTGCAGCCATCAGACCGCAATAATGTCTTCCCACCAATCAATGGACGAGGACCTAATTTATTGTCCTCTCTGGGATCTGATCATTCAAATTCCTCCTGCAGTGGGAAAACGTGGATGCACTTGAATATAAACGATCTAATATTGAACAACAAAGTAATCCCTGGGTCAGCCACTGACACACACACACACACACACACACACACCACCTATAAACCAGCAGGGGACGATATAAGCAGAAACCGGTGTGTCAGTATCTACAGGACAGAAACGTCCACAGGATTTTCAGGCTCTGATTTAATTGAGCGACTGGGAGAAAGAACGGTGATGGTGTGTGTTACAGCAGCAGCAGCCAAAGCTGTGCTAAATATTTAATGGCCCGGAGTGATGGTCATAATCGCTGTTAAGAACAATAGATGAAAAGAAAAGTGAAAAAAGAAAAAAAGCTGAGGCTCGACTGGTCAGCCCAGAAGAAGAAGAAGAAAGAAACGAGGGCTGAAGGAAGGCACTCAGAACTATTAAAACAAATGTGTGACAGGTGAACATCAGTGTTGAGCGCGACTAGTATTTGACTCAAGGACAATATAGAGAGCTGAGTCCTGAGCTTTAATTTCCAACCACTGGTCCATGGTGTGCAATCATAAGGGTCGATGTGTCGATGAAAACTGTCGACCTGTTATTTATTTACTGCTAATAATTAGACATCATTAGTCTATGCAGCAGTGACGGAACCCTTAAATACCTGAGACATCATTAGTCTATGCAGCAGTGACAGAACCCTTAAATACCTGGCAGGAGATTGCTATGGAACAAAACAAAACAAAACATTGAGCTGATTAAGATCTTCGTGTCTTTCTTCGATTTCTGCAAGTATTTCATCACTGTGTTCAACTAAACAGGTTCGGGTTTCACACAAAGTTAGGTAAATTGTGAGAAAATATAACTAGAAGATCATTGTATTTTATTAAATATAGGTGTTTGGGCCTTGTTCTGTGAGAGTTTATTCTATTTTCAGCTTTAGTCACGGTAATACCATTGAGACTACACTCAGAGTGAGCCAGTGACACATTGCACTAAGTTGCACATCCAATAAACATAACATGTACATGAAATGAAACTCCACCACATTTGGTTTCCGGCCATCACTCTGCTCGGAAATGCATTACAAAAACAACAACAACAACTGCGTCCTTCCGCTGCCGGCTGCTAACGCTTTCGTTTGAAAACCATTTTCTTCTAAGGCACATTTTGCCATCTGCCTGTCGCCTGTCACTCTCGCCTGCTATCACAGGAGGAAGTACGCCTGCAGTCACGGACGAGATTCACCTGCGCACCACCACAGTGAAATGGATAAAAAGACACTGAGCGCTGCGGTGGGGAGCTAGGCTATCATAACAGATCAATGTGAAAATGGATGACTTTCATTTTCTGGGCTGAAGGACCTGAACGTACGACAGACGCAGGTGAATGTCAGTCAAACTAAACTCTGGGCGAGGGCAGAACGGAGGAAGCAGCTTCACCATGTCAAGAACATCAGATCTAAAGGTTTGTAATTCATGCTTTGCAGCCAGCAGGCGTTTTTTTTTTTTATAAAAAAACAATTTTACATAAAATTAAAATTTTGCAAGAAGAAAACTGTTATTTGTAAGTCATCAAATATGGTCAGAGAGAAAATAAGATTATTATTTTATTCAGATTTGACCCACCAGAAACCTGGCAACCCAAACTGGCATCCCAGCCCTAAGAGTCACTGCATTATTTAATAAATATATTTAGATAATTTGGGTAAATATTTAGAAATGTTGAGTACATAAACGACTACAGCGCAGTCGGTGTTAATATTTGATATTACTTCAACATAATTTGTGGCTGGCAAATTTGTGATTTGACCTTGTGTCCTTTAGTCGCTCACGTACGTCAGCGTCCCGGTCAAATCCAGCATCTGGAGCTGTGGGCGAGAAACACCTGCTGGACTGATGGCTAAGTGAACGGGGCAAAAAACACATGGGTTTCATGACCTAAGCAGCTGATCCCTGGTTTGAGTCCTGTCCAACACAATCTCTGTGGCCTGTTTGTGCCCTCGCTCACTTATTCTTCCCTTCTACTTTCGAATTTTAACCAAATAAAGTCAAAATGTCAAAGTAAAACTATAATGACGGGCTGAAAAACACTGAAGCTGAGGTCCAGTTCCTACTAAATGTTTTATACAAATCTTTTCCTTCTTTGATGACGAATCTCCGATGTTGCACTCACTCACTGTAACTCCTCTGTGTAACTGTGATAAATACACCGAGTTGCCAAATTAAAGACACAGTGAAGGAGTGAAGTGTGTGGTTTTGTGCATTAGTGGCTGGAAACAATTGGGAAAGCTAATTTCATGACTCTAACATGAAGTCTCATTGGCAGAGGATCACTGTGTGCTGATGAGGAGAATATTCTAAAGAAAAAAGAAATTAAAAAAATACCATAAGAATATTAATTTAATATTATTATAAATAACTTACTTTACAAATAACCCTGGAATATATGCACAGTTTTTGTGTATTTTACCCCATATTTTTCTGACATAGTTGGAGTTGATATTTGATTTACAGTATAATATTATAGTTGAAATGTTCTGTAATCTGTGTGACAAGTCACGCTGCCCACTTCTCAAGTATATAATTTACATCTTACAAAACACAGTGCTGAACACCAGGCAATTAAATTAAACTTTCACATGTAACTGAGTTAACCGAAGTACAAAGTGAGGAAATAAATAATAACCGAATAACAGAGAGGTGTGGAGCTGTAGAGAGACAGAGGGAGACAGAGAGAGAGAGAGAGAACAAAGACACTGAGACAGAGAGGAGGAGTGATGGACGAGAACCAGGAGGGAGAAAAAAAATAAACTCGATTGACGTGAAACAGGAGCAGGCAGGCGGCCAGATAACGGGGGAGCATTTTTCCCGGTGTCAATTAAAACAGCACTTTACAAAGACAGGTGGAGGGAGGGACGGCAGAGGACGTTACTGAGCCGAGGTGGAGCAGAGAAGAGGTCGACCTTTCGACTGCGCCTGTCTTCCTGTCACTCGTCTTTTCAAGTGTTACAGGACTCAGTGACGTAGGCTCCCTCTTTGACTCATTGACCGTAAATGTGTGGATGACATGGAGAAAAAAACAAAACAACAACAGCACCTCCCGTGTCTGGGAAGACAAAGTAAGGAACGAGAAGATGACAGATTTCTGGAAGGGGAAGTCTTATTCAGGATTTGTGCTGGCTGATTAATCTGGCGTCTCGTGATGGAATGATTTTTCACAGTTTGAATCTGGACCAGAAGGCAGAGTCTCGGTTTGCTGGGAAAAAGAATGTTTACATTTCTTGCCTTTTCTAACTAAAAAGTCTTATAGTTGTGATACAGAAGAGACGAAGAGTGAGCAGACGGGGCGATACAGAAGAGACGAAGAGTGAGCAGAGAGTGAGGGGCAATGGAACTGATAAGACAGGGCAAAGACTGGGAGGAGGCAAGAGGGATGCAGATGGAGAGTAAGCAGCAGAGAAGTTCACCTCTCATTAGCTGGCCTGCCACACAGGGTGCCACAAAACAATGCACCACCCAAGGACATGAATTAAACAGAGAGCCAACCAGCTCCGAGGAGAGCAGCCCTGCCAGCACTTAGCCAGGCCTCATAAACAACCAGGCTCACATTTGTCACTTCCTCTTCAACCAACAAAGCGACAGCAGAAATAAATTACCTCTAAGTAGACATCGTTCTTCCTTTTACCTGTTCTGTCCCCCAGCTGCTGGTTTCAGCCAACAGCACAAACCGTCAGTCAGCAAACAGCTACATGTCTGCAGCGACGTGGAAGCTGAGGACACTGTATCACAACACAAACAAAACACAAAAACAAAACCAAGTCTAAAACCGAGTCTGGTAGACATTAAAGTAGGACAGGGTGATTCTGGAGGAAACGGCTCGCTCAAAAACGATCTGTTGTCTGACCCACGTTTTCATGGTGACTGTGTCAATGGCACATTCAGAGTGAAATTATTAATTAAGGAAGACACTGATTGTCCTCTGATTGACGCTGATGACGACTGAATGTCCACTTTTTGCATCTCTACAAGGATGAGAGGAAACATTTGATATAATTTGAACAAC
>NC_024308.1:4197128-4199504 GCF_000523025.1 Cynoglossus semilaevis
ATTCCTGCACTAGATAAATGTAGATACACATAATTCTATCCCGTGCAGTAGTGACCATATACTGTAAGAACTGTGTTATATGGTGAGCTACAGATACATGCATTTATTCAGAACTCCAACATATAATGTATTTTTAAAGTATATTCAGTTTATATGAGTAAATATATATTCAACGTTTTCAATGTAGGTAGATCACTTTAGCCTGGTCGTTCAAAAGCCAAAACAGTGCGGACACCCCTCTTGTACATGAAGCCTGATGAAGTTTAGTTCAGATAATTAATTAACACTTGTCTGTCTGAAAGACACAATGGGGGAGACAAGCGAGACGGAGAAGACAGACCATTCCTAGAACCATTCCTAACACGTCAGAGATGCCATGTCTGACACAGCTACGCTAACACGTTTATCATCAGTCGTCTCCACACTGCTCAACACTGAGACCACCCACACAGAGATATACACATGCAAGTATCCACTGGTTCATGACCTTACCGCCCTCTCTCTCTCCCTCCCTCCCTCCCTCTCTCTCTTTAATCAGAACCAATAATCCCTCTTATTAATTAAAAAAAATGTTAGTGATAAATTTTCATTTGCCATTACAGTAAAATCATTGCAAATACCAGTTTTACTGTGGTCCGGCCGTCACACGCAGCGGTATTGAACTAGCCTCTGGAGGAAACACGGCCGTGTTAATCAAGCGAAGGCAAAACAATTACTAGAATTCAATAATCAATTCTTCAAGACAAACAATAAATCCTTAGTTGTTGCTTCCGAGCTGGTGGGAAATGGGTTCAAACTAAGTCCGGGGAAATCTACTAGCGTGCCATCATTAGCTAATAGTTCCACCACTGCACCACTTAGCCAATCAGATTAGGGTGTTGAACAGTAGATGTGCAGTATCTACTGCCATGGTCCTGTTGTCTGCCTGAATCCTCCTGTTAGGATCATTATTATCTCTTCAAGCTTCATGACTGTCTTTTAACTCGGGAGTTTTGCGAATGAACACCGTGAGATTAAAACTCATCATACAGCCCAGTGAAGGTAGATGAATGTGAAACTACTCTCAGAATCAAGTGCTAAAATACATAAAATGAAGAGGTACTTGCCCACAGGCTTAATCCTACACCGCGTAGACAAGCACATAATTAGATTGGTGGGATTTAAATCAATAGCAGAATATAGATGGAGTTTAAGGAACGAAGCTGTGAGTGTACAGATGTATTGTGCTGCGAAAATTATGAATTTATTAAGACTGAAGTACAACGCCTTCGTAATTGCTCGCTCCACAGAAAGAGAGGTCGATTTGAATTACACCGTGGTGTAACTGTGCTGGATTTTCTTTGTCTTTGTCCTGTAAAGCACATCATTAGACACCAACAAAGGCTGCCTTTTAATTAAAGCAGCAAAACACTGATTGAGTGCACAGCCAGCCCAATCTTTTTCTCTCTCTCTCTCTCTCTCTCTCTCTCTCTCGGTTAGAACAATAACAACTGTGCATCTGCCATGATCAATAGTTTTTTCATGCTTCCCTTAAAAAGCTCCCATTTTCAACCTCCTTCCCTCCCATTTATCGCTGCCTCATTTCCAGTCAACTCTTTTTTTTCCACCATCTCATCTATAATTCCTGATCTTTGCCTCTCATGCTCCCTAACCTCCTGTGGCTCATCTGCTCACCTACCTCTCCATCTACTCCTCCCTCCTTTTTCTCAGATCCTTCAGAGTATTTGGCTCCTCGCTCCATTTGCATGGTTCCCAATCTATTCTTCCTGCACATTTTTTCCCCACTGCACATTTTCCATCATCGTCACTTCCACTGTCTTTCATCCTTTCACGCGTCTACATTTTCCTCCCTTTGTCTGTTCCTGGCGCTGCCATCTCTTCATCACTCGCTCTCTTGCTCACTATATTTTTTCTGCATGCTTCCATGAATTCCTTCGTCTGATCTGGTCTGTTCCAGCTCTCCCGTTTGTCTCTCTTCCTCACCATAACCCTCTGTAATCCTGATCTATCTTTACACCGTGTGCCTCCATCCATCCCGTCTTCGCCCACTTTAGCTTCTCTCCAGCTAACCGTTTTCCTCATCTTCACCGTCTCCTGGTTTCCTCGGCACCTCCCTACAACCACTCCCGTATCCGCCGGTCCTCCACCCTTTCTTTGTAACGCCTGTGGGCTGCACTTCACAGGTTTCCCAGGGCACATTGTTGCATCCTAGCGGAAGCATGCGCAGCATTCTTCCATAAATAATTGAAGAGGCCTCACATGGCCAGGCACACTCAGTCTAAATGGATTATTCTGGGAGAGATCAATGCCGGGCCTGTGAGAGTTTTATTAGGGACTGTAGATGAAACGTACAAGGCCGCCACCGATGCTCTGCCC
>NC_024308.1:4199511-4202887 GCF_000523025.1 Cynoglossus semilaevis
CCCCCCCTCCGCCCGCCACATCAGTGCTGGACCATGGCTGGTGCCTGGCTTCACAGTTGTGAATTAAACATACATGAGAATCCAAGACACTGCACGCACTGACCATTCATTCTTTATGATGTCTGACCATGATGCAGTGGACTAGTAAAGAGCCAGGTCAGACAGAGTTGTGTTATCCCAGTTGATGTGGAGATACATCATCTTTACTGACCTCCATTATCTTCATGTCCTGCCCGTACATGTGGGAAACACCTGATAATTCCCAATGGAGTTGTGAGTGGAAAAAAGGGAGGGGGGGGGGGGGGGGGGGGGTTAAAGGGGGGTGTTGTTGAAATGCTACATTGACATTCAATAGTTCCAGCCATCGGAGGTGGGTGGCAGCTGCGAGCCAGTTGTCCAATGGAAGTTTTTGTAATTGCTAGCATCATGCACCCTGGAACATGTTTAAAATATTTAGGTTCTCAACGAGGAAAAGAGGGGGAGAAAATTGCGAACTTCTCTTCTCTCAAATGAGCAATATTTAGGTTCTCAACGAGGAAAAGAAATTTCTCTCAAATGAGGAGCAAACCCAGGCTGCAGTGAAAGATAGTGGCCACATAATACAGTGGATTTACCAAGAACTGGGATTTTATTTCATTCTCTGTCCTTCTCTACTATTTGGTGCCATACAGTAGCTGTTACACAGCCCTGGAGGAACACTGGAGTTTAATAAAAAATGTAACGTCCACGGCTGCTGCTCAGATGAAAGCTGTCATTCATTTAAATCCCCAGTTCTCAGGAAGACTTAAGATATAAAAGCACCAAACTCACACACTCACATAATCGTCAGCAAATTAGTTGGAACCTTGTATTTAGGAGAGTGAGTTTATTAGAAGGAAACTTTCGTGAAGATACATGAGGCTTTAGCAGAGTGGGGGGTGGGGGGGGGTATGACTGCATTAGTTCAACTTTTTTCATGGTTCTTTTTACTCACTCAATGGGAACATCATCTTGCATGGATCTACTGCAGGTGAGGACGGTGTTCTGTGGGAAAGGTTCTTCTCCTTTGCAACTGTTAACATCTCTGCAGCAATAATCATATTTAGGAGACATTAATGGAGCTTTGAGGTGTTCAGCACAGCGCCGCGGCATTAGAACGTTAACGACATCTTACTCTGCAGCTTAAGCCCAGTCATGTCACACCTTGATTGTGACAGTGACAGATGTGAATGAATGTTGATTTGGAGTTTGGAATTTTTAAAATGATGCTTAACGTATTTGACAGAGAGAGAGCGTTCGCCCCCATCCTTCACAGACAGGTCGTCTTTCTTACATTTCTCCAGTACTGGCCGTTTTCTTGTCTTCTGACATCCTGGTATGTAACTGGGAAAATGTGTATACATCAAAGCCATTAAAGTGTCAAGCTGGAACCAGGTCAGAGTGTTCAGGGGAAAAAATGATGGCTTTTATTTTCTTTTTCTCTTGAGTATTCAAGACTTTCTTTCTCCAGTTTGAAACACCGACATTTGACATTTTTCCCATGGTTATAGAGTATATAAATAGACGTGAACTGTATGCTTCCATACAAGAGTACAGTGGCAACATAAATTGCCAAATATGTCCAATGGAATCAACTCCACCTTAATGAGGAGCTCAGTGCAAATCCCCTCCACGGAGCAAACCAGCATCGTTTGGTTAACCATGTCAATCTCTCGCTGCTTTATTTACCCTGACCATTAACATATTGAAAACAAATTACTTGATATTTGCATGTGGCTCAGTGGGTGGAGGTGGAGGATAAGATAAGAGGGGCAACTCTGAAATTGATATTCTGCTACTTAGAATTTCAAATTTAGCTACAGGCGGGGGGGACGATATTCTGCTACTTAGAATTTCAAATTCAGCTACAGGCGGGGGGGACGGGGGGAGAAGCTGGAGCACAAGAGGGAGAAGAATGGTGGGCTGTTTATCTGCAGGTGACAACTAACGAGCGCTCTCCTGATAATTAGACTGCTGCAGAGCATTGGCAAAACTCTCTATAAAGTTTGTTTATAATTTAAATCTTTCTTCTTTTCTTACTCAAAATATACACAAAATATCATTACAAGTGGCATGCAACATGGACCACTTCCCTCATTATCCATATTAAACTAGTTTCTTGTGAAGAACAACATACACGTGACATCATTTAGACTCTAAATCTAAATTTTAGACCAAAAGGTTGATAAAAAGCAGTTTATCCTTTCTTCTTAGGGATTTAGTTACACATTTGTCTCGCAAAAAGAACTGTTTTGCATCTTATAGAAATCGTTATGATAATGTCAATGTAATTAGAGAGAAAAAACCCAACATTATGCACCGTGCAGGACTACGCTAAAATCATTGGTTATGGCTTTCTTAAGTTTCAAGGGGTAGAGAGTTAGGTAAAATATTGTAATTTTTTTTTTATTTTACTGCTGCCTTTATAACGTGACACTTAGGTAAAATATTGTAATTTTTTTTTTATAACGTGACACTCCAGTAAATAAGGACAAGCCCACTCCCCCTCTTTGTCTTCACATCAGGTGTAGCCTTGGTTTGAGAGTTTGCAAGATACATTTAAATATTTTTATAGGTTCAGCCGAATCCAAATAAACTGGTGTTTCTGCTTCATGTCAGTGAAACTGTATCTCATGACTGACACTGCTGATATAAAATACTAATATTGTTGCTTTATTTGAAAGAAACTCCTGGTTTCAGCTGACGTAGAACCCTTTTCAAATGCATTCAGCCTGCAGCCATGCCTGATTTGGTCATTACTTTGCTCCGTGAACAAACACAAGCGGTGGAAGCTTTATAAAACATGTCCAGCCCATTAAGTCTGAGGGAAGCCTTCTAATGGCCGTCCTTCCACAGGCCCCGTCTGTGAAGACAGCAGAGAGTGAGTGGCTCCTTCCTGCTGTAGTGGCTGTCAGATGGGCACCACATCTTAATCAGTTAACGACTGATAGAAACTGGGCTGGATCAGTACAGAGGACAGAACAGCGAAAGAAAAAAACACACACATGAGGCCTTAAAAGCTAATGGTTACTGCTGAGCATGAAATGATCTAAACTGACAAACAGGAAGGGGAATTAAACTGTCTTGTCCGTCCAGTTGTTCAACTACACACCGACTCACGAAGTACATCATGTTTTTGGCTTCATTACTGCAGGACATTCTCCTTATAATTATAGCAATAGCTTCCTTGGAGGAGGTCAAAGTAAAGACAAATGTACGTGGACTATGGATCATGAGGAAACACACCATGGGTCGATGAGACATTTTGTAAAGTCGTGATCTTTTTTTCCCCTCAAAAGGTTGAAAAAGCCCCTTTATTGCATGCTGTAAAGTGATGCAACTGGTACACACGTGCACA
>NC_024308.1:4202906-4205206 GCF_000523025.1 Cynoglossus semilaevis
GAGGGCGGGTCACTCCAAATTTCTCATGTGACTGAGGATGACAGGGAATTGTAATACACAGCAACACAATCGCGGATTTGATTACATTACATCGCACTGCGCGCCTGTAAGCCATTTCCAGGCGCCATAAAAAGGACCATAACTAAGTTAGCACGGCTACAGAGAAAAATGAATAAAGCCATTTTCTTTTAACAACCCGGTCGCTGGTGTGATATTGTTCTGCCCCTCTGTTCTTTTATGAGCTGTGCAGACGCGCGTTGCGCTCGCTGCGATCGAAGCGGCAGACGGAGGAAGGTGGGAGAGAGACGCACAACTTCAGGGAGGAAATAATAACAGATTAGATTGTCGTGTGGTAATTGCTTCAAATAAAAACGCTGTCAAATCTCGTCATAATACAAATCCGTGAGGCCTTAAGGTCATCAATCTGAGCAATGAAGAGCATAAAAAGCAAAATAAAAAAAGAGAGGGAGAGATATTAGTACTGCCAATATTATATCATTTTATTTTTAAAGAAAAAAAATCTACACTTGATTTTTAAGTTATTTCAATTATTTTCATTAAATTCACGTTTAGTACTACTAATGTGGATTTTTTTTTTTAATTTTCTGAAAATGATATTAAACACAATTTGCAATTTCTTCCATCAGAGAAGGATCAAGACAAAATGATGAGGAGGGAGACGTGAGGAGAGGGGGGGTCTCCAAGCGCACAGGGCGAAATGTATTTCAGGTCTCGGTTTAATTTGCTACTGAAAGTAATTACAAAATGCCAATGTCACTGCTCCACGTTCACTTCAACACGAACCTCAGTATAAGTGTTCTTGAAACAATCATTTACTGAACTGACCCGCGTGGCGCACAGCCAACCTTCCCCAAGATAGAGGTTTAGGAGTCCGACATGTTCACATGTTCACACTCAAGCCGAATTGTTACCTTAGAGAGTGGAGGAAAGAGAGAGAGAGAGATAGATAGAGAGAGAGGGAGGGAGGGAGGGAGAGAAAGAGAGAGAGAATCGAAAATGGCATTTCCGATCGATGCCCGTTGGAGAGCCTGAACGTGTCATGATCCACAGGCACATCATCTCATGCTTGACTTCACCTACTGTGAAGATGCATTTCTTGTTGGATATAACACCCACTCCTGCCAACACACGCACGCGTGCACGCGCGCACAGACACATACACATTGCAGAAAAAGCTCCAAAGCTGCACTGGTACAAGTGGAGTCTTCACAGAATCTTCGATGCTCTCCCGCAACTGAACCACGCCGCGTTTCTTCTATTTAGCAGAGTCATATAGTGAATGGGGAAAAAAAGTACCAAGGGAAGCCGCGCGACTTAAGAGCATCGCTCAGGATGATGGATACATCCTTGGTGCACATGCTCTGCCAGCAGCAGCAGCAGCAGCATCAGCAGCAGCAGCATCCAGGAGCGCTGCGGTGCCACAGTCCGGTCTCCCACTGAGTCCTGGACCACTGAGCTCCTCTTTCCATCCTAAAAGCCCCGCGACGGGTCGAGCACTAATCTGAATCTGTGCCACTCTTTTGGCACTCGTGGGGAAAACGCATGAGTTGCGCGCACCGCAAACGAATGCACACAAACCCATGGTTTCTTCAAACGACTAGACAATTAAAACAACCTGGTAAAACGCAAATACCAGGATGTCAAGGCAGGCAGACAGTGAGGGAGGGAGGGTGTGTGGAAGAGCGCCTACCTTTGTCAGATCCCGGAGTTCCTTTATTTTTCTTCACGCCTCTTAAAGCCGTCACATCTTCATCATGAAAACAAGCAATAATCCCCCGAACGCGAGTGCGTTAAATGCGTGCGTTCCTGCGCCAGGTCCGGTGAGGAGCGGGGCTCCTCTGCGGGCTTCAATAATGTTTTAGAAAAAAGAAAAATCCACACCAGGAGCGCAGCTTGCTCAGGACGCGTCTGGGTACGGCAGGAGGAGTCGCTCCCTCAGCACCAGCAGCAGCAGGAGCAGGAGCAGCAGCAGCAGCCACCGTGCGTACTCGGGAGAAACCAGAGCTGTGTCCGCGCAGGGAAGCTGAGGGAATGATGTCATGCACACGGCCCTCCCTCCTTACCTCCCTCCCTCCCTCCCTCTCTCTCTCTCTTTTTCTCCAGCCACCCCTCAACTCACATCTCTGCATCTTCACTCCCCACACCTCTGATCAACTGCCTCCTCCTGCGCCTCTTCCTGCTCCTCCATTATGGCACATATTCATATTTGCAATGGAGGCAAAGTGGAAAGCCTAACTAGCCAATGAACACTCAATGCTTGATTTTAAACTTTATCTCAG
>NC_024308.1:4205676-4213325 GCF_000523025.1 Cynoglossus semilaevis
TGCTCGGGACGCTCCGGGGTCCGGCGGGAGGAGCCGCTCCCTCAGCACCAGCAGCAGCAGGAGCAGGAGCAGCAGCAGCAGCCACCGTGCGTACTCGGGAGAAACCAGAGCTGTGTCCGCGCAGGGAAGCTGAGGGAATGATGTCATGCACACGGCCCTCCCTCCTTACCTCCCTCCCTCCCTCCCTCTCTCTCTCTCTCTTTTTCTCCAGCCACCCCTCAACTCACATCTCTGCATCTTCACTCCCCACACCTCTGATCAACTGCCTCCTCCTGCGCCTCTTCCTGCTCCTCCATTATGGCACATATTCATATTTGCAATGGAGGCAAAGTGGAAAGCCTAACTAGCCAATGAACACTCAATGCTTGATTTTAAACTTTATCTCAGTACACTGCAACACATATCACTCCATCTGCTGCTTCTTCAGCCATGAGAGGTGGTCGTGGTCTACAGACTGACCACTTGTTTTTAAGGGTATTATTGTTACAGTGAGCCTCTCGTCGTCTTCCCGGTCCTGTGCACGACTCACCGGAGGAGTCAGCCGGTAACACTGGCAGACTTGATTTGCTTGGTATAAGTAAAAGTGATCACAGATCAGTTCAGCTCTCGGTCCCCAGTGCAGCAGCACCATACAGATGAAGCGTGTCATTGTGTGTGAGGCCAATTACATCTGGTATAATAATTAGACACTAGAAAAAGATATTTCTCAATTGTTATTGTTAATTGTGTCAAAAATAATGATTTTAATGAAATTATTTTTCAAAGTCTAGCCTTAATTTGGGAGCCTACGATATTTTGATTAAGAACTGAGGTTTGTTCGGATCTGCTCTCTTTTAGAACTTTTTAAGCTGGTTAAGGCTCAACAGACCAACAATTTCACAAACGATTTCAAAAACCCAACATTAAGAGTTGTGTGTAAAGTTGCAGTAAATGTCTGTAAAGCCTAGTACCAGAAATTTAAAGGTCTAAAAATCAGGTTATGTCGCTCCATAGGACCAGAACTGTGACATAAGTGAAGGATCCCCTGAATATCCATCCATCCATCCATTTTCATCTGCTTATCTGTTGCCGGGTCATGGGGGCAGCAGTCTCTATGACCATCACCCAAATCACACTCCCCCCCCCCCCCCCCCCCCTGAACCCTGGGGTTCCACACCTATGACAGAGACATTGCCTCTGGGCCAAAGCGCCACAGATCCCCTGAATATACTGCACAGATTTTTAATGCACATTAATGTATGACCTGCCGACCCTCCTGTGTGGCTGTAGCTAACGTGTTAAAATAACATATAATTCTCCTCATGCTGTATGGAACTCTGGCGACTTCATTAACGCATAGTTTGTTTTAATAGGATCTGGTCACACATCTATGAAAAGTATTCAGTTGCAGACACTTCTAGAGTGTCTTCATTTGTGTTAATTTTCACCCACTGGGTGGATGAAGAGGTAACATTTCCCCAGCATCCTGGCTTTGCAGCTGGCTGCCTGCTGAGGAGCAGGGAAGGAAAAACACTGCAAGGGCATTTAATCAATCATTTTCAGCTGCAGGTTTTACTTATTGAAATATTTAAAGTGGCAGGGCTGCTTTCTTCCACACTTTACACCGAAGCTCACAACTGATGTTAGGACCAGAGCTGGAGCCCAGCCATCTGTATTTATATTCCTGCTTTACTTTTAAAGATTATGTTCCCTTAAAAGAAATCAATGTGTTTCAGGAGAAAAGGACACAACTATTGGTAGAAAAAAAAAAATGAAATACAAGATGTGTAAATTATATATTTTTTCTTTAATAAAAAATAATGATAACGAAGTGTTCCCCAGACCAAATATAATTGACTACACAGTACTACAGACGTGTTCTTTCTATATTTATTAGTTTATTTAAACGCCGGATCTGCTCTGATCTTGATATTAGATTTTGACATTGATTAAACAACCAGTCTGATTTATTCAAAATGGCTAAAACTAGAAAAAATGAGCACAGTCTTTAAAGATGCAAGACCTCAATTGATTTCTGTGTCATGTGCCGGTGGAATAAAGAGCGCGATGCATAAATTAAGGGCTGGAAAGAAGCAGCGAGGGCCAGCAATTTCATCATTTGTTGCTCCAGTGGGGATCATCCCACTAAGCTGCAAGTGTTGAAGTCATTCCCTCCTGCAGAGTCTTACAGGACAATGTGTGACCTTTGAGCAGAGCTAAGGCGTACGAGTCCCCTGGACTGATCAGTTGATTGTCCTTTGTCTGTCTCTGCATTTACTTCAGTTAATTGGATATTTCTGTGATAAGGTGTGTTCACCGACGGAGGCGCAGCTCAGCAGGCTCCGCCTCAGATTTGGGAGTTAAATCCCTGCTCTATGCCTCCTTTAAATTGGAGGGTCTTCCACCTGAAAGCATGGGAGACCCCTGTCAGGTAGCATTGAATACAATCTCCCCTGAAGTTGGTAAATCTGTTTTTGGATGAGGTGAGAAATCTCAGCCTCATTTTTCCCTGATGTTTACTCATGTTGATCTACTCTTCCTCTTTTCAAATTCAGATGAGGCAAGTGGTTCAGCACCTCACTCTTAAAACCCAGAGATACTGCCCCTTTGATTTTCTCACAGCAGCTCCCTGCTCCCGGCCTTTAATTCATTCTCTCTTTCCCACCACCCGCTTCCATCAATTGCCTTATTTCTTCGTCTCCCCCCTCCTCACCCCACTCAGCTGACCCCAACGACTCCCTAACTCCAGTTTCTCTACCCTTCACGTTTGCCAGTGTGTGGGAACCACATGCCAATCAGAGGAGCTGGATGAGTGGTTTAATTAGAGGAGGAGTAGTGGCCTGTCACCCTGCACCAAACACTCGCAATCAAAACCTATTGGCTTGAAGAAAAGCCAGGGAACACCATTCATTGATTAGCACTTCTGTGAGTCTCACTTAGTTAAAATGATAGGGTGAAGAAGTGTCCACTTAGATGAAGGATAGTGCCTTACACCAGAATTTACTGATCAAGTTTTATTTCCCTACCTATCTGTCGACCACTCCCACTATTAAAGTATTAAAGTATACACAGTTACTGGAATTATTAACTTACATTATATTGGGTTTATATATATATATATATAATTTTCAAGTAGTGTTTTCTCTTTCTTCCTTTCCCACAAATTGAATTGAAAAATGTCTTTTAGTAATTATTTTCTGAAAAAAATAAAACTTGACTCTTTCACAAATTATAATAATTTGAAGTTGAGACTTCAAAGATTTGTCATGTATTATAATTATAATATCCTCCCTGCCCCCAATATCTCTGCACACCCTATAGGGGGCCCCGTACCCTACTTTGGGAACTGCGACCATAACAGTTTTCCCTTTCCTGATTTAGGGAATTGCTCATTTTCATAAAACCATTGTAACAGTTCTGACTGAGTGCTGAAACTATAAACAAGACAATTAAATCATGAATAATGGCACATTCATTTATAGCACCTCCTGCAGGCCATTTTTCCACTACATTTTAATCAATCTCAGCCGTCATCAGGCAACAGTGGGCCCTGTACAGTTCACCAATCCACCACCTATAGGCCCTATACAGAAGCCAACAACCAATCACAGTCACAGTCGTACCTATGGTCAATTCAGAGTCAACAATGAACCTGAAGCTGTGTATGTTTTGAAGAGCACTTAAAAACTCAAGCACACAAGCCGTTCAGCTTTGTGATGTTGCCCTTTGCATGAAAACACTAATCAAAAATGAATTAATACTCGGAGTGCAACTGAAAAAAAAAATAGTTGGCTTGTCAATCATTGCAAAAGGTTGATTTGTGGCACCCTTTGATGCTAACTAGACCAAGAATCAGACTCAGAGACATTACAAAAACTCAAAGAACATATTTCTGACAGCATGATTAAAGGGACACAGAGATGGTGGCAGCGGCGCTGGATGATCAGAAGACCAGTCGGCACAGGAACCGGCTTCCCACTGAGCCACAGAGAACAACAGGTAAGTGTATGTTGAGCTTAGAAGATAAAGTAATGACATCCCACTGTGTGGGCGAAACACTCAGCTACACGTGTTTGGTGAGCAGTAGGGTTTTCTACAGAGGACGAGTCAACGGTAAGATATGGCAAACATGAAGTCCTCCAGGACATAGGTGTCCACGATGAACCTCAAGTGTCCTTAGAAAGTCGCCTCCATTTCTTAATCCTCAAGGTTGAACAGACTTACATTCTTAAAGTCCATTCGATGCCAAACACTATTAAACTTTAAAGTTCCTCCTCTGTCCTCACACAAGTTATGGATGAAGTAAAACAAGGAAAGGATTTACTGCAAAAAATCTGTTTTTTAGATGAACGTTTACTTATTCATATTAGAAACTAAAAGAAAAAAAATAAAATAACCTGTCTTACTTTGAGCAGATTGTGTGGCTAAATTGAGGTGTTTAATTATGGCAATTTTGGAAACATGTTTTGAAGACACATTTATTTTATTTCCAAAACTGTTTGGACACAAATAAGTTCAGTTTAAGTCAGATGAAGTTTCTCACTGAAGAAACTACGCATATATAACTGCACTACACAAATACACACATACATATATACATGTATATGTATGTAAATATATACACATATGTACATACTGTATATATATATATACATACATACACATACATGTATACATATTTATATTCTATATATTTAGATATAAACTACACACCATCACACACTAATACAATCTTGTTTTTCTTCTTCATATACTCCTTTTTTTCACTTACATGTGTTTAGACATTTTCATAACATTTTTTTGTGATTTCTCTAAAGTCTAGACACACGGCTAATAAGCAAAGATCAAAACTTTTCAAAACTCTAACCATTTTTCCGTTGCCTGGATACAAGGCTTTTAAACTTTTGTCTGATAAATGCTCAAGGCTTTTAGTTTCCTCCACCTCAGATCACCATGTCAAAACAATACAACTAAAAATGGAAGTACTGCTGACCTCTAAATTTAAATTACATTCACCTGACTAATACATCTGCATACAAGTGATATTCAGTACTATTTAGCACTTGTTCTTTAAGCAGAGGTCTATTTCCTCAGAGACTAGATGCAGATTTCACGTCATGAAAACGTTCGAGGAACTGTTTTGCTGGAGGAACACGTTTCACACGTGCACAGGCGTCCATTCAAACACGCGAGACAGCAGCGATGACGAGAATTAAATGAAGACAAACACGGGATTTCTTCGCTCCCAGAAGTACAAACAATCAAAAGACCTCGTGCGGAGACAAAGAACTCCTCGTGTACACAAAGGCAAAAGGTCGGAGCAACAACACGGACACTGAACCTGACAGTTAGTTACAAACACTGACTCCTGGAACATTGTTTTAACCAGGGGGGTCCGCCTGGAAGTTGGACACCGCCAACAAGCATTGTTTGCACGTGTCATACAACATGAGGTTATTCCACAATTATCAGCAAACAACTGAAACCGTGAGTGAAAACATAAAGGACACGTCTCTGAATCTAAACAGAGTCCTACCTCTGGAACGGATGTTTTGATGGCGCGTCAAACATTCCTTCGAGTGGTGTCCAAACAATCACAACATCCGAATAATCATCAGAGTCGAACTTCAGAACATCGTGTCCCGTCATCTCATTGGCCATGAACATGGACTTGACATCTTCCCAGGTCTTTATCTGACCACGTTGTGAATCTGCGATTTAAACGCGGTTTTAAGGCGGTTTTTGCTTCGTGATTTTGGATGTTTGTTGAACCACTTCGACGCTAGCAGGTGTCTGCTGCCTCATCTCAAAGGTTCCTCGGACTCCTTTAACCAGGCCCAGTCAGAAGATTAATCAGTCAGAAGAAGATTCATACCGCAGTTGTGGATCGTTTGGATAAACAAGAGCACATGAGGAGATGAACCGACAACACCTGAACCCAACCTGCGCTTCATGTCCAGGTAGGCCGCATGTCCACACTGTCCAAAGAGCTGCTGCTTGGTTTTGTTTTGTTTTGTTTTTTTGCTGCTTCTGTCTTCAGTGGGTCGCAGTGTGTTTGTCTTTTTGTTGTGTCGTTTTGTTTCAGCGGCGAAACAAACCGTTAGGGACTAATGGCGAAGGTTTGTTTGTTTGTTTTCGTTAATTTGTATTCGTCCAGTGCGCCTTCATTTCAGGACCATGGACAGCTCAGTTACAGTGTGTGTCTGATGAGCTTTATTCTGTGTCTTTCTCTGGCATTTGAACAGCATGTCATCAATTGTGCAGTTGCTGTGTGTGAGCACCAAGGAGAGCCGTCTGTGTGCAATGAGGCATTTTTTTGTCTTTCTGAACTTTCAAGTCAGTGCTACTGTACTAAATAAAAAGATATTAAGCATCAACATTTCTTATAAGAGTGAAAAACATAAAAGATATAAGAGGAAAATAGAAAAAATGAATCAAGTCTTAGAGCATTTTTATTTAATATTATTCTGATAAATAACTTTTAACCTTTGACTTCAACTATTGTCATTAGCGCCAGATGTCAGATGCATGTTCCAGCAAGATCTCAAGAAATTTTTTTGCAGAAATCCCCAGAAACATCCCCCTTCTACATCTTCCCCATCATGCACTGATTTTTAATTTTTAGTAACATAAGAGGAACTGATACTAATATACATAGAACTGATGAGAAAATACATCAGAAGGTTTTCAAGTCCAAGAATATACAGTATAGCAGCAGGTTCTGGTGTAGTTGATGAAAAACAGTCACCAAATACTGGTGCAAAAGTACAAACTTTATCTCTTCCTATGGAGGAAGTCAGCAAGCATGGTATCCTGACAGTATGTTGACTGCAGACTGTGACAACGGTGAATTGGAAGTGCTGATAAATTGCCATTAACACGGCTTTATAACGGCGGTGTGTGAGGGTGCTGCTGTGTACAGGAGCCATCGGCTGGTATGTGGCTCATTAGGTTGAGGAATCGCAGCGACGAGGGGGTGTGTGAGTGGGTAAGTTTATGACACGACGAGGCTTTGATGCACTGACAGGTAGAGAGCTCATTCTCCTGCTCTTCTCCTGTCATCATCCACTCCTTTCACTCCTCATACCTTCCCTCACTCTTGATAAACTCACCGCCGGCTGGATCATCGTTCCATATTAGATTTCCTTCACAGTTTCTTCGCTATCGCCATGCGTCTCCTGCCTCCTGACTATCTCTCCTTCCTGCCACATCTCCTCCTCATTTGCTTCTTCTTCTCACTTTTTCGCTCAGTTGTTGCCTTCTCTCCTTCGCTGTGCTGTGTGTGGATATCTATAGCAACAGCCTGACAGGACATTCAGGTGGGCGAATGTGTGAACATTCCTCTGAAATTAGGAAATATATAAAGTGAAAAATAAGAGTATGAACAGGACATGATATTTATATTAAAATAGAATCTTTAAAAGGCAGAAGTGTGACCGCGTGGCTTGGTGATTATACAGTGGATGTTCAATGGCCTCTGTGCACTGGATATAGTTCTCAGTGGGCTTTTTTGGATTTGTGCTGAACTGAGCGGGAGGAGAATGTGTGAAAGAGCCATCTGTAGCTGCAGCGGCGATTTGTATTTTGTTCTGTCTACCAGTTAGTCATAACATTTATAAATACTGTTGTGGACTTGCGGTTATATTTGTGTTTTCACAGTCACACTGCAC
>NC_024308.1:4213367-4236434 GCF_000523025.1 Cynoglossus semilaevis
GGTGAAAAAGTAGATAAGAAAGTACACAGGAGGAAGAAAAAAGACAGGAAGAGAATTATGGGCTTCTGCAGTGTAACGTGCATCGAGAGTTCTTACCTAATAGTTATGTTAGTTTTTATTTTCACACACAGGGTTGAGAAACAGTACTGATTTGAATTGATGGATGTTTTCAACAGGTGGTCCGCGGGCCTTGGCATGTCTCTGTGCTGGGGACCTATATAAAAGTCACAAAACTTCTCGACCCAAGTCAATAGACATTATTTGTAAACTCCTGTGAAACATGATGCGAGACGACCCCCCCCATCCCCCCCCCCTCCAAAAAAAAACCTCTTGCAACCCACCTGAGGGTTGCGACCCAGTCTTTTGGAAACTAAGCTGTAGAGGAGGTCAAAAAATGTAGTTGATGGGTCATTTTTTTAAATAGTTTAGTACATTTTCCAGAAATATTTCCACAAATTAAAACACAGTGTATACAGTAATGTATGTTTGATTTAAGAGAGTAAAAAAAGGTGACCACGCCCAATGACAGGCAAGGTCCAGTTTAATGGAACACAAATCTAAATGATAGAGAGTGTGTACACCGTCTCTGTCTCTCCATCAGTCTGGACCTTGGCCTGAAAATGTACATAAGCCACCGTGACCTTGTTACACTGTCCCTAATGGACAAAAGCCAAGGAACGTATAGAAGAGCAGTGACCTGGGGCCAGACTGCAGCTGATCAGGACATTATCTTTTGCCCTTTGTTGTGGTGCAACTTCCTGCTAAAATGCATCTCTCTCTCTCTCTCTCTCTCTCTCTCACACACACATACACACACACACACATACACACGCTTTCTCTTTCTCACAGCATCACTATGATAGGATCTGACTTAACCTTGGTAAGGTGCATCACCTCTAACAATAACACTACCTTGTCACAAAGGGAGAACATCACCTTTGGGGGATAAGAGCTCCATTAGAAGAGGAAATCAGCCTAACAGATAAAAAAACCAAACCCCAACAGTTTTCAGTTTGGAGCCTGGATGCAGCATTTAGTTCAGCATCATTTCCTTCTAATAGTTTGCTTTTGTTTAATGTTACAACATCTCTGTGATTAAAACAGGTTACAATTAAAGAGCTGGGGAACTCAGATTATTTATGCATCGTATAAATAAGGAGAATTTGTCGAGACTGGTGTTCAGTTACTTCAGTTACTCGTGTGCCTGTAGTTTTTATCAGACTGATGGTCCATCGACTGACGGACCATCAGTTCTGATGGTCAGGTGACCAAGCTGCATTTATCTTCTCCCAAATATCTTGACAAGTACAGTATGACATGGTTTTGGGGAATCAATGGCTTTGGTTTTGTTTTTTGACTCAAAGTCTATTGATTTACCATCTGGAGTTTAAATCCCCACTCCAGGGGAGTCATTTTGGGGGTATTTTAATTTAGTGGCACTTTTTGGTGTTTCCTCTGGTTTGATCATCAGGTCAAAGTTCAAGTTTGATTTTTGAGTGTTCCCTCTTTTTAATTTAGTGGCACTTTTTGGTGTTTCTTCTGGTTTAACCATCAGGTCAAAGTTCAAGTTTGATTTATTTATTTATTTTTTGTAAGTGTTTCCTCTTCATTGTGTTTCCCACCCCCACACACCAATATTAATAAGTGATAACTTTTTGGTAGCCAATAACTGTATAATGTTCCAAATGCTTTTAGTTGGCAAGAAATCCCGCTCTCGACCATAGAAAAATGTCTGGTCACTAAGAGCTTAAAACTTTGTGATTCATTCCTTTGCATTTTTAATATCTCTGGCAAACTGCTGTTAAAGACCAACCTCCATCGTTCTGTTTCTTGTTCTTAGCCTCCTCTCTGCTTCTTTTTGACCTAGAACTTTTAAAACTACTTATTAAATCAGTTGTGTTGAAATCAGCCAACTGTTTTAATTCCAAATTTTCGCTGAACACAGATTGCTACGTAATTACAACTGTGTTGTTGTCCCTGAACACAGTAAACATTCCCAGCCAAATAAAGACATGGCGGTAGCTTCGGTTAGCTGCGTAACTCGTATGCTAATGGTTCTGCAGGAGGAGACTGGTGGCTGACTGGATGGTTCAGTGTTACAAAACTGGCTGTTGTTTTGAATCACATTATCAGACAAAAGTATATCTCTACACTTTCTGATGCTGTTCTTTATATTTATAAGAATAGACAAATAGGTTTCATCCAACTAAACTCCACGCTTTAATGTGCATCACCTTATATTTAATATATAACCAAGTACCTGTGAAATAATCCTTGTTTTTTTCTTTTCCTTGTACGTGCTGCTTAGTCATAGTTAACGCTACACTAGAAAATACCACTCCATGTAAAGTGTTCTACAGTCATTTGGCTCAGAGCAGCAGTGAACATAAGACTATTGCTCCTTTTCCTTAATCTTCACTAATTGTCCCAGGAACGTTCTGTGTTCTTAGTCCTGATGAGCAGAACGCGTCGCATTGAGGGTCTAATAACAGATGAAATCCTGAGGAAATTGAAAATTAATTGGATTCCCTTCACAAAGAAGGGTAATTAAAAGTTAATGGGGAGTTGTGAGAGTGCGGATACAGCCGCAGTTGGCAGGTGGAATACATTACAATACATAATAATGCACTTGGAGACACCAGAGGTCACCGGGGAGCGCTCAGGAAGTGTTAGCCGTCGGAAAACAGCTGTGGTGGGAGGTTCTTAGTTTTGAAAACCCGACGATGAGCAGGACTTTCTGCATGGCAGTTGCCATTCATCTGTGATTAAATATTTAACATGTGCCTTTTCTCTGATGTTTGACTAAAACATTGCCCACACACCATGGGTTGAAAATGAGCCAGCTTTGAAGGTATGCATTTTTCAGTAGCCATTAATGCCCCATCTCTGCAAACAAGGCCACGGAGGTCAGTTACCAGAGTCTTGTCAGCAGCTGCTGACTTTGTTGCCAACTGAGAAGTTGTGTCTGAGGTCAAGACAACAACTGATTTTAAATAAATTAAAAATATATATATATTATGATAAACTGTATGTTGTTATCCATTTGTCCAATCATTGTGGACGATACGATGGGTCAAGTCAAAAGGTTCTGCTGCAGTATAAATAACAACAACAAAAAAAACAAAGTTTTTTTTTCTTAACCTGCAGTATAAATAACAACAACAAAAAAAGAAAATCTTCATTCTTATGAACGACAAAGTTTTTTTTCTTAACATATCTGCAGTTCGTTCCTCCTTTTGTCAATATCTGGGGAATGTGTTTTCCACCGAGTCACAACTCTTTGTCTCGACCTTAGGAGTGATATTGACGTCTACAAATATTTTTTCATTTTTGAAAAAAAAAAAAAAAATCAGATAGAGATTGATCAAAACCTTTCGCAAAGATAGAGAAATCTTCAACAAAGTTTGTTTCAAAATGTCATCCTTGCTCTGATTTCGAAATAGTTTTCTTGCTTTTTGCAGGTTCACAAACAGTACACAGTAAATGCAACACAATATGATATAACACGAGATATGAAGTAAAAACCTGTCAAACAGTACACAGTAAATGCAACACAATGGAGATATGAAGTAAAAACCCATGAAAGCCAATGGACACGCCCTACGTGTCGTGACATCTTATTGAAATTGGACATATATACCATCTGTCTTAGAAGTTTTTGACGTTCTCTTTATTTTTTCCCCAGGTCTAATTTTGTAAAACCGCTGAACTCTTGATTCTGATTATTTAGCCGTGAAAGTTGACATTTAGTTTTACAGAGACAATCAAAGATGGATAAAAAAAAAAACGTTTTCAGGAACGGAGAACTCCGCAAAAGTGGAAATGTGAATTCCACAGAATACATTTCTCTCTCTCTCTCTTCCCCATTATTTCTCCTCGTCCTGTTCCTTTAAACTGACCTCAGTCTTGTGACTCTTCAGGGAAGTGTTGTGTTGAAAATGACGAGCCTATAGGGGGCACACCGCTGTGTCTGAAACTCCTGTGTGGAGGTACTTAATTTGTGCTCCTCTCTCTTTCTCCATTTATCTTCATTTGTCTTACTTTAAGTTCACTCCCAAGTCTTTGTGTCACCAAATATTACAGTCTGTGCTGCGGCTGAGAAACCTGCTGTGGGACGGTGTCCACAGAACACTGTATTGTCTTCTGTAGCACCTCCCGTTCACCTCAGCTGATGGTGTGCTTTTCAAGTGCTTTAATTTAATTTACATTTTTAAATGATATTTTATCAAACACGAAACACAGCAGCTGAGAAGGAACTAAGTTAAAGATCTTTTCATTTAAAAAAAGCTAAAGTATGAAAATGCATAGTGTAGTCTTCAACATAGGGCTTGCAACCTGGGTTATATATATATATGATATAATATGGTATATATATTTATCTGTATAAACCCCTGTATTATGTGAATAATATAATAAAAATAATAATATTTGTAATATGTAAAGTTGACGATCAAAAAATTAACTGTTGCTGAGGAAGCATTTAATGAATACATAAATATATATGCATATAAATGCTAATATATATATATATATATATATATATACTGTACGTGCATAAATATGTATATATATTACTGTATAATAAATATATTTCAACTAAGCTGCTGTTGGTTTGTGATGCTCTTAAATGGTGTTTATCTCTTCTCCGGTGACCTGCTCATATTACCATAGCTACCTGCTAATTTTAGTAGTCACTTTGGAAACTGTTACTCATGCAGGTTGTGTCTCTACTTGTATCTGGAATATTGTAGCCTTGCCTTTTGTACAGTAGAAGAAGAAGTATCTGTGTTATCCATCTTTATTACTATTGTTCCAAACACACGTCCTCATGTCTGAGCGCTCGATGACACACTACGCTGGCATTTTTATTACAATACATCATAAATACACAGGCTCATTTCTCACCATATGGACATGTTCTCATCTCTCAGCAGTTCCCCACAAACATGAAGGGAGCATCTGCCATGTTACTGCTCTATATGTAAATGTATGTATTCCAACAACATGCTAAATTACTCAAAAATCCATTCAGACTTATGAACAGAGTTTGGAGTACGACCCACTTACTACTACAGTTTATCAGAAGTAGTTTGCTTCTCTGTTGCTGACATCACACTTTTATCTCTCAGTTAAAATATTTGTTTCTGTTTTTTTTTTCCGGGCTGTTCTGATAAAGTGACACATTTGAATGTTTGAAAAATTCAATGCAGATGAAACCAAGGCCACATAAATAATGCAAATGACCTCCAGACGTCACACCAAAGCAAACTGATGTTGTTGCTAGGCAACACTAGCTGGTTAGTGACGGGACACTCAAGAGCGAAGGTGTTTATGGAAACAGATTTTACACTGATAATTGTCGTTGTAGCCAGTGATACGAAGACTTTTACTGTACAAACGGATTTCATTTTACGCGTTTCAGTGAACACGCTAGAAATTTGTATCCAGAAATTTGAGAATGTGCGATCTGCTCGTGTGTCTGTGTGAAATGTCTCCCCGGGGTAAACATGAGTCTCGTTGCTTTCTTTTCTCAGGCAAACAAACCTGAAAACGTTCCTGAAACCTGTTATGGTGTGGTCTTCTCCCTTTTCTCAGGCAAACAAACCTGAAAACATGGTCTTCTCTGTGATTTAGTTTTTAATAATTGAGGAGATACCGTGTCCTCTGAAATGTTTGGGACAAAGACACGTCTCATGTCTTTTCTGCACAGCAGTCTCATGCTTTAAATCAAATTTACTCATTTACATTTGTTAAAGAACGTGTTCCTGATATGACTCTGAGGAAATGTTCCAGCATTTTGATGTCACCCATCTGGGTCAGTGTAAATGGTAACGTAGATTTGTAGATTTTATTTGCTTCCTCCACTGTCTGTCATCACTTCACATGGCATAGCTTCTCAGGTCTAAACCAGTTTATGGTCTGTTAGTGTGTAATACGAGGCAGCGAGGTGTGTTAACGAAAGTCAAATAGGCTTTTGTCAGATTTAAAACAACAGTGAGCATGAAAATATTTGGAAAATAAAAAGAGAAAATTCAGCTGACAGATGTGACATAATGTGTGGTTACAGGCCACAGTGTAGCTGTTAGCCTGCCTTCTTGCAAGGTGAAAGTCCAAGGGTTGATTTTCCTCTAAGCAGGATTCACCTCCAGGGGGCAGCCTGTTGCATCAGATCTTCTGTTAACACACACATTTCCCCAGTATGGAATCAATAAAGCTCATGAATAAACTAAATATCAGTCACCCAACAGGAGCTTCCTGTGTCCTGAAAAGTGTGACCTTTTTAAAGTGGGGTTCAGCGAAGAAACAAAAACAATCTACGAATGAACCTTAAATGCATTGAATATAAACAAAAACATATATTTTCCAAACATTACGGAGTAGGATTATATGCATTATCAGCCTTTTCTTTTGTTTGTTCCATTTATTTCAACTTTATTTGCTTGAATAACCTTCTTTATTGCTTTTTTATCTCGAGCTCTGGGAAAGGTCTGCAGGTTGGACTTTTCAGCTGGTTTGTTATTATTTACTGTATTTCTCACAGAATGGAAATGGAAACTAAGATGAACAATAAGAGATATATAAAACAAATTTGGACAGAAACAGAGAGAGAGACAGAGGGGTGGGGGTTGTAATTGGGCAGCAGGTAAATAAGGGGGGGTGGGTTGTAATTGGGCAGCAGGTAAATGAGAGGGTTTGGAAGTGTTTTTAATTAAAATGCATGGTTTGTAGTTCAGCAAATTCTAGTTATTTATTATTATTATTTACTATTATTTTGTATAACAGGGTACCAACATAGAAAAACCTAATTGTGCAAAGTGGAACCTCAAAACAGATTTTTTTTTTGGGCTCCTGGGGCACGGCCACTGGTTTAATTAGTACTATAAAAACTTTTACAACAGAAAAAAAAAACACTTAATTGTCATTTATTTTGTTTTTGATAAAGTATAAGAAGAATAATTCCTCACATACAGATAACAGCTTGTATTTTACCATCACTGAAACCATTTCAGTTTTACTCATAGAATAGCCTTCCTAGTTGTAAGGGACAATTCAGAGGTCAAAGGTTAGTAGGTTGACCACATTTCCTATTTTTTAATTTATGGCAATGACTATTTTGTAATCATAGAATTGTTTTAAAATATTAATTTAAAATGAATAATTCTGCATTAGTCCAGACATTTTTATTGCTGTATTTTATTTAAACTCCATTTCTATTCATGAAAGTGAAAGGATGCATTTCTTTAAGATTAAGAATAATAAAAAAATACTTATCAATATTTTTATCAAAATGATCTTTTGACATTTTAAATGACCCATTTGAATTCAAGGCAGCCCCACTTGGGCTCACGACCCCATATTTGAAAAACACCAGATTACGTGTTTTCCATTCATTCTTATGTTTTGTAGATCAGAGTTGAATTCTCACTGAACTCCCAGGAAGTAATCCTCCAAACACAAAATTATGGCCCAAAAAACAGAGATAAAACTTTGAGTTAGGACAAGTCCCAAAATGACCATGAATACAGAACATAGTTCTGCTAACAACCAGCTCAGTACTGCGAAATAAAATCAGTACAAACAACATTTATTAGAGCTGGGATGACTACGTTTCTATGGAATTAACAGTGCATACAAAGTAAAGAGACACAAAGATATAATTTGAATTAGCAAAATATGAAGAAAACCCGGTATTGTTGTGATCTCCTGAGTTTTGGGAATTATTCTGATGTTGCCTTTATGGTTGGTATTATGGTTAAATGAGGATGATTTGCATGAGCTCAGAGATATTTTTAATAGAGTGAATATTTGGACGATTTATTTGAGCATTAAAAAACACTGCTGTTTTAAAGAAAAGGCATAAATTGTACATAAAATAACCAAAAACCTGAAAGCATATCATAAAGTCTGACAATCCATTAGTTAATTAGAAAAGGAATCTCAAGTGAACGATGTTGAAATGTAAAAAAATGTTTGGCTTTTAAATATTTTCAATCAGATCTTCTACATTTCAGTCTTAGAGCATGTCATGTTGAACTTCAAGTCTTGGTCACAGGAGTGGAAAGAATGTTAGGACCCACGACCTGTGACATCACTGTGGAGGAGGTCAAATTATTCCTTACAGCAGGTGGTTTAACTGTGAATACTGTGGTTAATTCGCTGTTAGCAAGTTAGCTAAAAGGATGAGGTCAATAAAGTCATTAACTGACTGACTGGCCGAGTGACTGACTGACTGATTCATCATGCAGTTTGTAAGTCCTGTCAGTATCAGCTAACCAACCAACCAACCAACAAACCTACCTGCCCACCCATCAGGACAAACCTTAAACATGACGTCAAGGGCAGATCAATCAATAATCAATCAAATTCTAACCATAGAATTGAACTAATATTTAGCTCTACATTTATTGCAGGAAAAAGTACATTTAACTGCTAGCTTTTCCAATTGTTACCGCCCTAAGTACATTTAACTGCTAGCTTTTCCAAATGTTACCACAGCAGATTGTAACAAATTTTCTTCATCCATTGTGATGTAACATACTGTAAGGTGATAATTATTTGTCTTAGTTAAAAACCCAATTAGTTTAACACACAGTACAAGTCGAATGTACACAGTGCTGTGAGTACTGTACTTGTCCTTTGAACACAAAGCAGAAAAAAATCAAAGCGAGGAACTTGACTTTTTCTGTATTTTCTTTCAAACACGTCGACACGTCGGTGGATTTGTTCAGGCCTTCAGATGTTGGTTGTTAGCAACAAATCCTTTCATCCCCAGCTCCCAGCTAAGCAGCATTATCATAGCACAGTATTTCAGAGCAGATCAGACGGGAGGCTAAGGTGAATGGTACCAACCAGCTGAACTTTTACGGCTGTGCTTTCCTGAAGAAGTGAAATATGACGGAGGAAGTCCAGTTGGAGGCTCATGAAGCCTTTAACTTTATGTCTGTGGCAGGGCGAGGTTTTACAGCGTCAGAGAGTCGTACTGAAAACAAACTCCATCCAAGACTCACAAGGTAAACTGGACAGTTAGTTTGGAACGTTCTTCTGACGTCCTCACCATTTAGTGTCACGTGTATTGTTCCTGTATTGATGGGACATTTGGAGTTTTAGATCAAATATTTTGTACATACACAGGTACATGAACCAGGTAGAAACATGTCAGTAAACTGTCTATTTGTGTCAAAATATTAAGGAATTGGCCAATCAGATTTGACTGATCGTGTATGTAGAGTTTGTTCATTGAGTTGCAATTATGTAGTATTTTATTAATTGCAAATTCTGGTGTATGTTATATAATTATAAATATAATTCTTTCCCAACAAGTTGTGCTCGGACCTCTAGTGGTGTGCAAGGGCATTGCAGGGACACGCAAATATCTACTATTTATTATTATTTTGAATGTATTTGGCCTCAGCAGTGAAACAGTAGTTTTACCTGTTTCTACAGTAGAACAGTTGAAGTTGTTGTTACGGCGTCGGTCAGAGACAACGCGTGACAAGAAAATAGACTTGTGCTGTTTGTCATATTAGGCTGATCGATAGAATAAATTTGAACGCTGCGTTGACTGCTGAATCAGAAAAATATCGAGTAAAAGCCAATTTTCTTCCTTCCTCTGTAGTGACACTTGGAGATACTTCAGGACTTTATCTTCCATTCAATCAGGAAAAACTCTGATGCAAAGTACATGACACATTTGTTGATGCCCAGCTGCCTCAGCTGTTGTACATCTTCATTCACGCCACCAAAGAAGTGGAAACAAAGAAAATAGGATTTGAAAATGGCATTTTTTATTGTTTATAAGGGGCATAAAGAGCATTATTGGAAATGTGAGAAGTCTCTGCTATTTGTCATTAAACTCACTGAAACAGAAAACACAAAGAGGAAGAAAAAAATAGCACAAAAGCTGCTGTTGTCCTCAAACTCCACGTCAGGCCAATTTACCCAATATTTCTGTTTCTGAGTCGACTTTAACAGTGAAATGGCACACGGTCGTTAATGAAGTTGTTTCAAGTGCAGCAGAGAGTAAATACAACACGGAGACAGGACTGTCAACATGAGGGCTGATAATTGGCCTTAACTTCGGTTGGATATTTTCTTTTAGTTATGCATCAGAGAGCTGGCCTGCTGAAGTAAGGTGGAGGATTTTAATAAGGACTTTGGTATTTATCAAACTGTTTAACTTTGTAAAGAGAATGTAGTGGCGTTCCTCCATTAAGAAACTGTAGTGTATTATTGATATTTATCTATCTTCTCCCGCCCCCCCGCTTGACCATCACCGAAAGGTTCTGTAAATGCGCATATGAAACTGGTGGGGTTCAGTACCTCCAACAAGGTTAAGAACCACTGGTCCAAACATTCACACTGTGTGTATGTGTCAGTATATGTACAAGGACAAGAACCGATTCTTGATTCTCATCCCTATGAGCAGTTCTCCATGTGCTGCCTAGAACCACGAGCTATTTATAAGTCTGTTTACATTCTGGCTAATATCCTCCATTCATAAAAGTGGCAGTAGTAATATCAGCTGTTGATGCACTTTCAATATTTCATTATTGTTTTTCACTTCACGAGGTCCACTTGTTCTACACTCTGCTAAAGTGACTATCAATTCCATTGACCTTTTGAACCGTTCTCTAAAGAGTAGACAGTGAACAGAGGCCACTGTTAAACCCAACCACAATTTCTCACATCATTTATTTTTTCAATTTTTTTCAATTTCATTTTTTTTCTCCATTTGTTCAAAGGAATAAAAGGACGGGGTAGAAAGACAGCTGACGGAGCAGCCAGCCGGCCGCAGTGGCTTTTTCTTTTCACGGCATGTAAGTGGGGGATGAAGCATTGTGTTGGCGTGAACGGCTTGTAATTACAGCAACCTCACGACTCGCCAGCCGTCTTCTGACAGCCTTCTAATGGTTTCTGCGCTGGCTCTCCAGCAAACACCTGTCGGCCCTAAGATAGAGAGAGCGCGCCCTGCCTCGTTCTTTTATATTTCACTCATTATTTCATTACTCATGCTGTGCTCACACTCGGTCTCGCCTTAGGCCACCCTCAGTATCCAACACCACCACCAGCAGCCACGCATACCCGTGCCAACATGCACATACGCAACAAAATGCTTTCTTTGCTGCGTCTTGTAGGTAAAGAATGTGGATGATATGAAAGGCAAATGAACAGGAATGACATTTACTGTATACGCCACAATTCCACCAATCAGAGACACGGTTTGCATCTGACTTGTCTTGTAATTCAGGAATGACATTTACTGTATACGCCACCAATCAGAGACCCGGTTCGCATCTGACTTGTCTTGTAATTATTTTTTTCCAAATTAATAATTAATGAGACATACTGTATATCCAACTGCTGTTCTTTGTCTTTCTGTTCCAGCAAAAAAAGTTTGCTTCATGTTCAGAAATGTTAATTAATCTGAGTTTATTGGTGGCTTCACACACCACGACCTGGGTGGGATTTAACCCTGCGGTTCTTCGTTAACAAGCTTGGTCTGTAACCTCTCAAACACAAACTGAAAACCATCTGATCTGCAAAACTGACACTGCATTCCACAAGAAGAGCCTTGATTTTTAATCCACTTTAGCTTAAACTGACTTAAAAAAAAGCCAACTGTTTTGGTTTTAAATCTAGTATTATAGATTTCCAGAGACTCGTATTAACAAAAACTAACTTTTGCAACTGTAGAGCAATTTGCATTTTTTTTAATATATACTACATATGCAGATAATTTAATAATGAGAATATAGTCCTACTGTAGCAGTAACCTAAATACTTTTTTTCCTAAGGCAGCAGAATCATCCTTGTTCCACTATGGCGCAGTGAAAAGACACAGGTGCACAAACAGAGGAATTCATTACGTCATGAATGTTTACTCGCAGCTCCTCGGCACCAAACAAGTGCAAAACACTGTGTGATTAGGGCATATCCCTGGATAAAACCGCTGCTTCATAATTTTCTAATATTTAGAAGCAGCATCGACTTTAACAGCGCAGCGACTGTAGACTGTTATTATTTCCCATTTGAACCCAGCGGGAATCTGGAAGGATAAAACCATGGATGCCCTGTGGTGACCAGTGTGCTGTGGAGTTCAGAGACACAAACACATTCACTCAGACAGCCTCAGAGTACGAAGATGAAACAGAATCAATAATGCTAGCTTTTTTGTTTTCTCTTGTCTTGTGACAGTGGGTGGAAAATGCCCCTGTCTGGAATATATTACATCAGCGAGAACGAGTAAAACATTCACATGTTGGTGGTTTGGGAAAAAAAAAAGTGCCGGTCCTATTTTTAACTAAATTGATACACTGACTCTTATTATTGTGTCATTGTAGATATAATAGATTAGTCAATGTTTCTGGTCTTCCAGTAAGAATGAGAAAATTGCACTACGTACAAATTTCTACATCAAATTTTATTGAAACAAGGTTGAATAATACTGGCTGGGCCATGATATCAGTTGATTTCCAGTCAGAAAAGTCTGGGTATTTTTGATGAAAATGCAGAAAGAGAGGAGCAACGACACATCAGTGTAATTGAAACTCATTACAGCATCTTGTGCAAACAATATTAGATTTCCTTAAAGCAACATTGGGGGGTTGGCGCTGGTGCCTGGTCTCTATGGTTACCTGGGATATGAAATGCAAATTCAAATGAATACTGTAGTAGTTTTTGTAAAAACAGTGTCTTCCTAAGCCTGGGTCAGGACCCAGGGTTGGCTCACAGACGGTTCTTTATTTCATACGGAATTAATGCTTTCATCTGCACATTATTGTACCAATTAAATGGTAATGGTGTGTATGTGTGTTTAACTTTATCAAGAGAATGAAGTGGCTATGATTTGATCCTGCCAGCTGATGTGATGCTTCCTCTTCACTTCACTGAGCTTTGAGTGATTAAAGCCAGATATGCCTTTGCATATTCATAAGTTGACATATGGCTATTCAACAGAATTTCATACTAAGGTACTGGCTCTGTCACATATATGTGTATATATATGTGTGTGTGTATATATGTATATTTATATGTATGTATATATGTATAAATATGTCTCTATATTTTTTTTTTCTTAAGGTAAATTTATACTCAGCAAAAGCCTTATGTTATATTAACATCCAGGTGACCTGAATCATTATGATACTGCAAATTTTAAACACCAAGTTTTAGGTCACAGTAAATATTATTATTGGAGGTAACGGTAGAAAAAAACTATTGTCAATGAAAGTGTTGCATATGTCTACAATGATACAGATAGATGGGGAGAGAGAGAGAGAGAGAGAGAGAGTTAGCGAGGCTGTAAATAGTTTGAGGTCAGAGTGGAATCCACAGGCAGTGATTGACATGTGGTTGTCTCCAGAAGCGGCTTGGCTGAGTACTGCATCATTACAACCCTGGTGTGGTGCACTGGCAGTTTTCCGACTTTTGCTATCCTCAGGCTGCTATTGGACGATCCTGGTGTCAATGCAAAGACAAGAGGACATGCTTTAGTGGACTGACCCCTCCCACTCTGTTTCCATCGTCTGTTTAAAATTCTCTCATAATCCGTGAGCTCCGACCTGAGGATTGTTAGGAAGTACTTGTATTTTTTCATAGACTTGTGTTCAAACAGCAACAAGTCAAGGTACAAGGGCAGTGCAGTAATTGTGCTTTCCTCCATCCTGCAGAAAACGTGCTGGCTTGAAGTGTCAAAAACTGCCCAGATCGAACCCTTGTGTGATTTACATGTAATTCTTCTTGTGTTGTCGGTTGATTCATGTGAGCCTTTAGAGGTGTATTTGTGACTGAACTCAGTTTAAGAGCTCTAATTTAAGAAAGATTATGTAAATCCCTCTGAACGACAACAACGACATTAAACCAGTTATGATCTTGTGCAAATGCTCACATGGGTGCTATAAATGTGCTGTGATATAAATAGTCCATAATGTCCAAGAGTTTAACGCAAATAGTGTGGTTGCCATTGGAAACAGCTTCCCCCGGGAGTGGCAGTTGGCCTTAACATCTCTGAGCGCTGGGGTAGAAGAAGAAAATGTTTGTCCGTATGCAGATAGACAGAATTACAACTTCACCGAGACTTTAAAAATTTGGTTTGGTGTTGTCTCGATCTGCTGTCGCTCCAAACCTGACATTTCCAAACTTCACCACAGTCTGCAGCACATTCCAACCTGAAGAGCTTCTCCTGCCTGCACCACCACCCACCAAGAACTGATTGGCTTTGACAACCTCCCACTGTGGAGATCTCACAATCACTGGGAGGACGAAGGCACGATTGAGTGACATGGATGGATAAAGTCTTGGCGGGTGTTTGGTAATAGGTATTTTAAGGCAATGGATGAAGGACAGATGGAGATATGGATAAGTTTGGGTTTTTTTTAAGGTGTGGAAAAAATATGTAGACCTTGTGGGGAAACCCTTGAGCCAAAACTACATAAAGATGAACTGAGGGCCCAGATGAGGAGAGTTAGAGAGGTGAAAGCAGGGGAGGAAGGGGAGATTGAAGGAGTGTGTAGTTTTAACATGATTAAGTGAATGCGAACATTCTTTCCACACTCAGTTTCTTTTCTTTCTTTTCAGTTCTCTACAAAGGCTGAAGGTCCAGTTCAAAGGTCCAAATTGATAGAGACATTAAAATAAAATTTATGAAGAAATAAAGCTGTAACAATAGTGTGAATAAAGCAGCATCTGATTTGTTGAAGGAAAAGCATTCTTCATCCTTCATCAGTAACTGAGGGTTGGAGGGTTAGGGCGGTGGTTTTCCTGCTCGCCATGCAGATGGTTTTAGGTTTGAGGCTACCTTGGATGTGATGTTTTTCTTTTTATTAGGTTTTAGGTTTGAGGCTACCTTGGATGATTGTGATGTTTTTGATAGTACTCTCCTGTTTGATTTGTATTGTATAGTATCATACGGCATGTCAACTCATCATATCGGGTAGCATAGATTTATGTGTTTGAGGTTCAACTTCAAGGAAAGAGGTGAGTCTCCTAAAAAAACGATGGTCCATCAACGTCTTTGCTGTAATTACATTATATAATAAGGAATAATAGCAGAAAACTACGAACCTTTATTTTTTAGTTGGCAACGATTCAAACTCCACTCATTTCCTAACAGACCAGACCTTTCAGGTACAGAAAAGAAAAGGGTTAAGAGTTGGTTATTTACAGTTGGAAGAGGACAAATTTTTAAAAAAGTTCTTTTTTCAACCTTTTTTCCCTCTGTTACTTCAACCATTTCCATCTCCTTCTTTAAGATTCTACTTCTGTTTGGAGTCGTCTGTGTGTAGTATACTTTTTCTTTTAAACTACCTTCAAGTTCTTCAAGCAATTTCTTTTAATACTAAGATGTTTCCAATTTTAGAAGATTATGACCTTCCGCAACAGCTTCAGTTTCCCACACATTCATGAAACAGTCAACGCCCTGGGCTGGGAGATTAATCTTCTTTATTGTGCCAGAGTCCCAGAGAGGTAGTTGCTGTCAGGACATTGAGGTCAGATCAATAATAAATCTGATAGTTAAATGTCACTTGATTAGACATGATTCCTCCCATTGTTGTCATAAAGGATATGGCAATTGTCTCCTGGAGTGTTTCACTCTCTTTACTCCACGTCACCAAAACAACAGGGCAGACAGTGGCCCACATGTGTTTCTGTTTTGGCTTCTGCTTCAGATTATACTTCAACAACAGAAAATACAAAGCTGGGAATCAATGTTTCCCAACAGCGTACTTCAAATCAAATAATATAAAGAAGTTCAAATATTGGTTTGAAGTTGCTTTAAGGATTTGCCCAATGTATGAAGTTTTTACTTCTTGTCATGAGTTTACAAAAAGCAATAATTTAAAAACAATTTCATTTTCAATTTCATTATTTTATTATTCCTCCACCAAAATTAAAATGTATTAGTTTACAAAAAGCAATAATTTAAAAACTTTTTCTAAAAACAATTTCATTTTCAATGCCTTTAACTAAAGAATTGTTTTTCCACCAGTAAATCCATCCAAATAGTTTTTTTCCTGATTCCAATCTCGTATCAGTCTGAATTTATTACCTTAACAATTATTTTATTATTCCTCCACCAAAATTAAAATGTATTTTTGAATCCAGCTTCTGCATTTTTTTTCCCCACAAGATTCGGGGTGAAGGAGGTGGAGCGAGAGAATAAACACAGACCTGACACGGACTGGAGTAAGAGAGAGAATATGAGAGGCAAAGTCAAGGAGGGGAGAGGAGGGGTGAGCAACATCTGTGGCCTGTTTGAGGTAGAGGAGGTTCCCAGCTGTCATTTTCCCAGCTGCTCTGCCGACCTTTAGTGTGCCAAAGTGGGATCCTTGGGAGCGACTTGCTGCCGAGGCGTAATGACTGTTTGCATCATATAACTGTCATTGCACACTCTATTTAGGGAGCGCAGGGTTGAAGAATGCTCCCAATCCTGTCAGCCTGAGTTCTGATCTCTCCATTGATTATATGTTGGAGAGACGAGCACACTGAGACGCTAACAAGTCATTAGCTCATCAACACTGTTCGGACGTTGAACCGCATTATGAATTAGATTTGAAACATAAACACATACAAATGGCTGGAACAGAAGTAGGTGCCCTTAAAATGACAGCAAAATAGAAATATATATATTATTTTATTTTTTTCAAACTAGTTTTAAGTCACAAAGTGACTAATTATTATGAAACCACAAAGTTTTATTTAAGTCTAATATATTCTAGAGCCTTCATCAGATAATTCTTTTATCTGGAGTCAGGCTGTCTTCCTGTTACAATATGTTTAACATTTTAATCTGATTAATTTTACAAATAATTATCATCGCTGATGTTTTAGTTTTGACAGCCCAGTGTGGAGAACGTTTTTAATCAGCTTTTTATGAATGCATGAATCAGCACCAGGTGGAGGTTGTACTCTGGATATACAGTATATATAAATATATATTATATACTCTATTTATTCAATGTGTCTTGTTCCGTCTCATCAAGCGCTATAGTGAAGACACTGGAGATAAAGTCATCTGATATAAATACAACCTTTGTTGCACTTACAGATTTAGAAAAAAAAAAAACCTTTTAATGAAATGAGTTGGTCAGTCTGGGTCAATACCAGTGAGGCTAAAGCTGTGGTAACAAAGAAAAGACGAGCTATTTCAGAGAGGCTGATCCCATTTAGCTGAAGGTGGATTTAAGTGCCAACACTTGGATTTTGATATCACACATCTGTCCTGCTCATTAATTGAACTGTTTGGTTTTTAATCCCTCAATTAACCTTTTTGATATTTCTGGTAACACTGACGTCAGGTGATAATTCCTGTCCCTTTTTAGTTTTTTTTTCTCTTCCTGTCTGTTTCTGAGGGGCTCCTCTAACAGTCTGTAAGTTCTTGGTTTGACATACACAAATATTTTATAATAATTTAAATTTGTTAATACTTTAAAGTGTAGAATGCTTCATTTACCTCAAACGTATCTTCTATATACATATACAGGGATTTGTACCACAGTTCTCTGTGCCTCCGCGAAGTATCACACTTTTTTCATTTGCTTTAATTGACTATGTTGAGCATAGCGCAGTGTTGAGAGTTTTCTATTATCCCACTGTCAAACAGCTGCCAGCTGCATTGGAAGCCCATTCTGCAATCAGCTACTGTGGTGACGGCCCCTTGATTTCCCAGCCTGTTTGGCTTTTTCTGCAGAATCTCAGTGTTTCCTAGCTGCAAAGCATCGGTCTGACTTTTATGAAGAAGAGTGAAACATTAAGTTACCTATTGTAACCCCCCCCCTCCCAGCCCTCCCCTTACATGTAAAAGTCAAAAAGGTTCTAAGACAAATCACTCTGTCCTTCATTGTAGGGGGTCGTCCTCTGTGCCAGGTCACAACCTGCTTTTCTGCTTCGTCTAAGTAACTGACACATCTGTTTGTAGTGATTAGTATTTATGACCAACAAAAGTTTATAACTATTAACCTATTTCATTTCTACAGACACTTAATCAAGTTTATAATATTATTGGAAAGGTGTGTTGCAGTGTGTCAGGGATCTATGTGTGTTTTAATTTAAACCTTTAAATCGGACTTAGCCTAATGATCACAATGAGTTTCTTCGTGGTGTTAAATGCATTCTTTCACCGAACTTAAATAAGAACACGTTTTTAACATCAATCTTGTCGACTAGAAAAGAACATTCCTGTCTCCCCATTGATTTACCTCCATTTATTTATTTGTCAAAGCTCTTTATTTTAATGAGTCACATTGTGAAAGTAATTAATACGAGACTTCAGTGAGAGCTAATTATCACATTGAGAATTGTTGCAGTGTGACTGTCTGGAAGGACTTTAACTGTTTGTCTTTTTTCTTTAAAAAACAACAACAACAACAAATGAACAGACATTTGTGGCTGTTACAGAAGTCTCCAGGTCAGAGGCAGGTTGAGAACTTAGGTCCAAACAAACATATTCTAGGTCCAAACAAAAATCATGTTTGTTGTCAATGATACAGGATGTGAACCTATGCCAGTTCTTCACTGCACTTGTATGTTTTAAGGTTTGTGATTAAAAACAAAAAACAAACAAACACAAAATTACAACTAAAAAAATTAAGAACAAAATGGGGGCTAAAAACAATTAGTGCTTACCTTAAAAACAAAACAAAAACAAAACAAAACAAAAAAACAAACAGAGAAAAGCTTATTATCAAGGTCAAGTGTTTTAGAAAAAAGCTTATTATCAAGGTCAAGTGTTAGCCCAAATTTACCTCAAAGAAAATAAGCAATACGGCTAGAAACTGAAATAGCCAAGTGTTAGCAAAATTTAAAAGCTAGGCTAAAACTAAAAAACAGCAGATTTCCTAAATATGAGATAATAATAATATTAACTCTATGTATTATTATTGTTATTATTATTATTATTATGGCTGTCCAATTGGATAAAGTGTCAGAAAAGAAACTTACTAACAAACTGCATTCTCTGGAACATGTTGATGAATACCACACATGACATAGCTTTAAATTGTGTTTACCCAACAATGCTACAGTAACACAATTTACATCCCTTTTTTTCTAACCAAGCAGGATTGCTGGGCTAGTTAATAATTGAGTCCAGCGGTGCATAAACTTTCTACAGCTGCAATCTGTCTAAGCCCAGCTATTTCTCCCTCTGCTGGCCCCCAGCTCTTTTTACATTTGCCGACGTGGCCTCACATCGCAGGACTCTCTAAATGCTAGAGATCTTGATGGAGGGAGAATGTAATTATTGGTGTGGCAGTTCCAGGATGGCGGAGGAATCACTACATGGTTCAGCAAACAACATGCTCACCGTTCAAATGAAGAACATTCGCCTTCTTTCAAGGGCAATTATTTCAGCCCTCAGTCAAACTCCCCTCCCTCTTCGCCTCAGTGTTAGAGGAACAGAAATGGGTGATGAAGAACTCAGTGTAGGTAGAACACAGTTGTAGAACATTCACTACATAACTATTGATTTGATCTATTAGGGATGAAGATTGAGACTTTGATCCCAACTTCAATACTGAGAAAAACTCCGTAGTCCCACATTAAAACTGCTTTTAACAATTCACACAAAGAAAAACTTTTTTTCCTATGATTCTGTATACTACAATACAGCCAGTAGTACACACGTATACTTTACTACAAAAAACAAATCATGTCACACATCTTGGTTTTAACTGTGTTAGCCGTAAATGCATCCTGGACGTGTTGGTCCCCGAGGGCACGTTTGAACGCAGGTGGATTGGTTTTAAAGATCACAGGTGGGATACAGGGAGACGGGGAGATGAGGTTCATGTTGAGTTAGAAATATTACTCTTTAATTGTTGTGACTAATGTGATGACGCCGCTCCCTCTGTGAAACCATTGTTATATCAACAAAGGCACACCTGAGGCTCCTGGCCAGGATGCCCTTCTGTGTCGGCCAATCAGAGTCACAGAAAGAATATTAAGATCTTAAGTCTATACTTCTGTATATTTGTTTTAGTTTACTACAAAAAAAAAGTCATGGTTACTATGGTTACCCATTTCAGTCACCAGTAACCATAGTGCAAACTTGTACTCATTACTATGATTAATACATACATTTGCCCAAAGTGAATATTTTGTCTTTCTTCTGCTCATATTTACTTAAAAAAAAACAACCTTTATTGCAGATCCTGGAGGAAAACCTCTCCTTCTCTGTCTTTACCAACCTACATTATTTATTTCTTTTTCTTTTTTGCCGTTACCAGTCTACTGAAGGGAGACAAATCAGCAACACGTAAGTGGATGCAAAAGATATGAAAAGGCAAAAGGACAGATGATTCCCAGAGCTTTGTCAGCATAAACGATCACAATAAAAGTCTGTTCACTGTTGGAGAATTGTGTGGCGGAATAAGCTTTAATTCATGAAGACTTTTATAAACCTGCACAAAGCTTTATTGTCTGATCCTGTGATTGAAAAAAAGACAAACTCCAAAGACTCTAATACTGACAGAATGTGTTGGTTCGGTCCATGGTGTTCAATCTGTCTTCTTTAAGCGACCAAACAAACAAAAAATAAAATCAAGACTTTTTTTTCCTGAAGGTGCCACAGGGACATGTTTCTTGTTCTTTTCCATTTCCCTGTCTTAACAGTGAGGGAGGGGAGATAGGGGCTGGGGGGGGGTCGAAGGGATGGGGTTTGTGCTGTCAACAGCCAATGCAGTAGGTGCTGGAGGCCAAAAAGAAGAGGAAGCAGCACTTAATGTAAGGGAATAGATGAGAGCAGCTGATTACGCCTTAGAGGTGCGAGAAGAACAGAGTTAAAAGAAAAGAAAAAAAAATAAAACAACCTGTAGGGAGCCGGAGGGAATTTGAATAGGAGCACGGGTCTGCAGTGACTTTAAAGTAAAAGACGTGTGTGATGTTTGTATGTGATGGTTTGTGTGTCCGACGGCAGTCTGTGCACTAACGGTTGAAGGAGGTGGCCTGTGATTGGAGGATTGCCAGTTGAAACAGCAGCCCGTGCAGAACTTCCTGCTCCCCAGACGTAGTCGAGTGAAGTCCAGAAAAGAAAAACTGTCAACTTCTTTTTCTTGTTGTAATTGAGATTTAATTGGAATGTCAAAAATCTGTAACCTTACGTGTATGTTACACTGGGTGTTTGCAGGTACTTTAATACTGCATTTTATTATTATAGTACTATTACAGTATACTGTATATATATAGTACATCATCAAAATCAAAGCAGCTGTTCAGGAGATGTTTGTAGAAAACCAGTTCACCTGGTAAACCAGCGGATGTGAATCCCACCAAGAACACTTCACGTACAGGGTTTAATAAAATGTCAACACAACAGACAAAAGCAAAACTGTGAAGGACTAGGTGTCCAATTAACACCTTGTTTGATCACACACTTCTGCTATTTTCACAACGTATCTCTCAACAAGACAACGATGTTAATTGCAATCCTCCCAGAGGGCAGTGGGAGCATGGATCCCACACGATGTGAAGCATGTGCATTTGTCACATTCTTGAAGGCTCGTGTGGACAGTACTGTTTTGAAGGCTTGGACAACCAGTCTACTGTATCAGTGCCCGGGAGTCAGTGTTTTGTTCTGGTCTTTCAGTCACTGCGTTAGGTCAACCTCAAAGTAAAGGCATCTGATTTGGACAACATACATTTGTTCCAACATTCAATGTTTTCCAGTTATTGACACTTAAACTTTTTCTGCTTCATCTCTTGTTTCTCCGTGTTTTCCTTTGGTTGTAAATATTTTCATTTTATTTTATTTGAGTGTCGGGCCCCCAAAGTGTCTGTCCAGAAAGTTTTTGGTTAGTGAACCTCGGTGTAAAACAAAGCAGCAGAGTGAGATTTAATTTATTTACCTTAAATAATATATTTAATATATTTCCTTAACACCCAATTGGAAGACAGTGTCTCCGTCTTTTACTTTTATGCAACACCACTCAGAAAGAAACACATACATATATATATTGATTATTTGCGTTTCAACAAACGATTGTTACGAAGTTCAAAATGAGGTAGACAAAATTATTGTTTGTATCAAAAGGCAATAATTACATTTTCTGCTGTTGTTTTTAACGACACAATGGCATTACACCTCTGCATGAACTCTACTACAGAGCAGCAGGAGCAGCTGTACACAGTAGACAAAGTATTTTTACACCAGGTCTGATAATACACATCATTATCACTTCAGGGATGGAGGTGCATATGGTCTGTGCAGATGTGTCCACGTGAAACATCTGGCTGGTAAACATTTGGGTGAAACCAGGAAAAGTGTGTTCAAGGGAGGAATGTGGGGAAAAAAGGAAATACTTGTAATGTATTAATGACAGTCGATTTGGCAGCAGAATCCCAGATCATACGGTAGACACTGAGACGGCAGGGCTAAAGAAAAGTCCCCAGTGAATATTCATGGTCCCAGGAAGGTGAGGATCGCCCGTTGCTTGTCCGCTTCCATATTTGTCAACAGGCTGACAGGCCACTATAAGGTTTCCTCTGGGATTCGTCAACTGGAAAATGCCAAATTCTACCCGTCAGGCTGGTATAAACATTTCCTGTGTGGGTTTTTGTCCATTATGCAGGAGCTGTAGCCACATGTGTTGGGACATTTTCTTCTGTTTCTCTCTCTTTTTTCTTTTTGCTTGAGTCCATCTGGTTAAGGCAGTGGTAGTGTGTAGTTCCTGCATCTGTCCACTCTGGTTTTGCTCCAGTGACTGCATGAAAGCTGGTCTACATTTTTCACCCCATTTCTTCCCGCTCCTGTCTTTGTAAATACTGTCCCACTCTGTTTCAATGTGACACGACTCCATTATGGTTTAGTGACCTTTTGCTGTCCATGACTAATTCATGGTAAGAGTTACGTAGACGAAAACACTCACAGAAGGGGTAAGTTTGGTTCACAATGAATAAATCAAATCTATTGGTTGGGTTTATTTGGAGCTTATTTAAAATCTATTGGTTGGGTTTATTTGGACATGGATGGAGCTCAGCTGTTTCCATGTTGATGTGGGTTAAAAGATTTCAGTTTTGTAAGGGACTGTAATGGAATAGAATTTCTGCGATGTTTTCACTTGAGTTCTGCAG
>NC_024308.1:4236534-4241249 GCF_000523025.1 Cynoglossus semilaevis
CCCCCAAAGTGTCTGTCCAGAAAGTTTGTGGTTAGTGACCCTCGGTGTAAAACAAATCAGGGTGAGATTTAATTTATTTACCTTAAAAAAAACCCATACCCATACCATATTATTTTAATTAATTAATTAAATTTCCTTAACACCTAATTGAAAGACACAAAGTGTCTCCATCTTTTACTTACATGCAACACCATGCAAATTAACACATACGTATATATATATTGATTATTTGTGTTTCAACAAACGATTGTTACGAAGTTCAAAATGAGGTAGACAAAATTATTGTTTGTATCAAAAGGCAATAATTACATTTTCTGCTGTTGTTTTTAACGACACAATGGCATTACACCTCTGCATGAACTCTACTACAGAGCAGCAGGAGCAGCTGTACACAGTAGACAAAGTATTTTTACACCAGGTCTGATAATACACATCATTATCACTTCAGGGATGGAGGTGCATATGGTCTGTGCAGATGTGTCCACGTGAAACATCTGGCTGGTAAACATTTGGGTGAAACCAGGAAAAGTGTGTTCAAGGGAGGAATATGTGAAAAAAGGGAAATACTTGTAACGTATTAATGACAGTCGATTTGGCAGCAGAATCCCAGATCATACGGTAGACACTGAGACGGCAGGGCTAAAGAAAAGTCCCCAGTGAATATTCATGGTCCCAGGAAGGTGAGGATCGCCCGTTGCTTGTCCGCTTCCATATTTGTCAACAGGCTGACAGGCCACTATAAGGTTTCCTCTGGGATTCGTCAACTGGAAAATGCCAAATTCTACCCGTCAGGCTGGTATAAACATTTCCTGTGTGGGTTTTTGTCCATTATGCAGGAGCTGTAGCCACATGTGTTGGGACATTTTCTTCTGTTTCTCTCTCTTTTTTCTTTTTGCTTGAGTCCATCTGGTTAAGGCAGTGGTAGTGTGTAGTTCCTGCATCTGTCCACTCTGGTTTTGCTCCAGTGACTGCATGAAAGCTGGTCTACATTTTTCACCCCATTTCTTCCCGCTCCTGTCTTTGTAAATACTGTCCCACTCTGTTTCAATGTGACACGACTCCATTATGGTTTAGTGACCTTTTGCTGTCCATGACTAATTCATGGTAAGAGTTACGTAGACGAAAACACTCACAGAAGGGGTAAGTTTGGTTCACAATGAATAAATAAAATCTATTGGTTGGGTTTATTTGGAGCTTATTTGGAGCTCAGCTGTTTCCATGTTGATGTGGGTTAAAAGATTTCAGTTTTGTAAGGGACTGTAATGGAATAGAATTTCTGCGATGTTTTCACTTGAGTTCTGCAGTATGACATACAGTATACAGTATTACTCTATAAGAATGCAGTAAAACCACAAAGCAGTACTTGATCTTTTAGTTATCAGCCTAAAAAGAACAAAAACAAACGAACTAAATTGTTAGTTTGAAAGTTAGTTCTTTATAAATTAATCAACTAAACTTCAGTAAATAAAGTAATGGTACTTGTCACAACCGTACCCAGACGTACTTAAGGCTCCTTAACAATCCATTGCTTCTTTTTGCATCAAACACACAAAATATAAGTTTATAAATACAAAATATTTTACTGAAATAACATAAGTATAAAAGCATATGGAAAACATTATAAAGTTTTTTGTTTTTTTTACAGTAAAGTAAGGAGGATACAGCATAACAAAAAACAGCAGCTGGAAAGTCAAATTTGAACAGTAAAATAGTTCAACATCTATTATCCATTGATATAACTTTGCCCTGTAAAATTAAGCATAAATTATTGGGGAACAACTACATTAAATGGATGGATGGATGGATGGATGGATGGATGGATGGATGGATGGATGGATGGATGGATGGATGGATGGATGGATGGATGGATGGATGGATGGATGGATGGATGGATGGATGGATGGATGGATGGATGGATGGATGGATGGATGGAACTTTATTAATTCCTCTGGAGTTCCCTTCGGGAAAACAAAGCCCAAAATAATATATGAGAAAAGGCAAAAACACAGAGATGATCCACAGGGTAACAGTATCAAAGTCTCATTAAAATATCTGAAAAAAAAAACAAAATACCTGTTTATGTCAGGATGGTGTTTTTGGAACGGCAGAACTGTGTTGTTTCAGCGGATCAGGAGTAAAAATATCCGTGCCCTGTGAAGGGTCATGATTTGTTCAGGTTGTCTGACTATGTGCAGGCAGGTCACTGATATGATGGCCTGTGTGAGTAAACACAACACGCTTGACTGCACAGTGGTTGTAGTGTGGATGCCGGGCTCGTGCGTTGGATTACACATGATATGGCTCCGGCGTTTGAATCTTGGCAGAACCTGTTGGCCCGGCGAAGGTGAATACTTTCCAACGTACAGCTTAACACACATGAAGGAAGGTGAACCGCACACACACACACACGGCCACATACAAGGTTTTAGCTGTATAAAAAAAGCCTATAAGAGGCTGACCGTTCTTATCCATCTCCTTCAGAGGAGAGTGGAGTTGCTGTTGGGAAGAATTAAAGCACTCTGCTGCACTTTGTTACTGTGATTAAAGCAAACCTGCATCCCCGCCCAGAGATCAGAATAATGAATTCAGTGATGGAGCGACCTCTGTGAATTACACCTCAGTTCATTATAGGAGGTGGAAAACTCTCTTTAGACTTTTTCCACTGTTGACGCACTGTTTCACAACCGCCGTATGGGGTGTCAAGTCAAGGCAGTTTTATTTGTGTAGCCCAAAATGTCAATGGACTTTACAGATAAAAGTTGCACAGTGAGCTACTATTTTGGCAGATCCAGAATCAGTGTCACATCAACAAAGAGAGGGAGAGAGAGAAGAAAAAATTGGGGAGACAGCAAAGAGGGGAGGAAAGAGAGGACAGGAGTAGAAATTACAAACACTGAGTTTGACTTTATTTGTTAGTGGGAGAAAAATTAGGATGATTCCAAAGGTCCCTCACAGACAGCCCCCCGACCCCCCAAAAATGGAGTATTATGTTAATATATTATGGTAAAGAAATAATCTGTCTAATTTATATTAACATATAATAATAATGATACTGACTTCTGCAAAGTTTGTAGAAATACATTCATATTCTAAGTGTGGTACATTGGGTCCCATATCCTTCCATGGGGGCCAGAATTCCTAGCAGCGCCCCTGCAGCCCAGCCATTGAATTTCAACAAGACTGGAGTCTGAAATATATAATAACACTACAATGTCATATCAGGATACACCGATGCAACATTTGTACTGGGTCTCAGTAGCTGTTTTCTTTCTTTCTTTCTTTCTTTTTTCTTTTGTTGAAAATGTTGAGCAATGGGCCAAAGAGCCGGGGTCTTTTTTTAGAGGGATGTAGACACTCTCTAATAGTGATAGAAGATGTTTGTCCCAGATGAGCAGAAAGGGGAATTGGTAGGTTTTAGCTGATATTACACTCCATCTTGTAGCCCAGCCATTCAGCCACATGCCATAATATACAGAATAAAATGATTTATGCTCAAGACCTGTGTGTCTGACAGTTTGTCAGAGGGACAGGAAGTTTTATTTTGAGCTCCTCAGCATCAGCGCGGAGGTGTCCCTGTAGAGTACCAACCATCACACTACACCAGGTGTCACATTCTGATTTTGTTACCCTTGCTTTTTCAATAACACAATCCTTGTACCTGATGAATTTTATAACGTTATTCTTTTCATGCGTTTTTGAGAAAAGAAAAGAAAAAAACATCTATTTTTAGTCTTTTTACAGATAAATGTTAAAACTGCTCACCACGCGCTTGGTGGTAGCCACGATGGAATAATTCAGAATACTAATTTAGGTTTAAGTCATAAAATAATTACTCACTAACCAGTGAAAGGTACTTGTTATTATTAGCAACCAAATGGATATTGATGCTAATGATGCTAATAATAATGACTTTGAGCTACAGAATAATGTGACACTGTAAGGTCACACTATTGTGTTGGAGATGATCAACGACATAATACAATTTTTTTTACCTTTTTACTTTGGTCATTTAAAGTCATGAATTAATTAAAAAAGATTTATTCTCATTGGTGCAAATAACTAACGTCCACACTCTCAACTTCAAATCGTTCAGCTAAAAAATATTAATGCAGTATTTTTTGAAATACTATGCACTGGTGTGTGTTGTGTTACTGCAGAGAGCTGCTCACAGGAGCTGTCAGGTGGTAACACTGGAAGTACATGTGCTGCATGGGCTCCTGTCAAAACAGATCCTTCCTCACAAAGTATGTGAGGCAGTTTCACATGCCTGTGGGCTGTGGAGCCTGGACCATACAGGTGCAGTGAAAGTGTAGTATATACAGTAACAAGTAGAACAGTGGATTCATGGGCTGAGCTTCTGTGAGCTGATGCCAACATTTTTTATCTTTCTTTTGACCTTTTGTGCTATTTTTACTGCAGTATTATGAGTGGTGATGGTGAGTTTACAGCATCAGCAGTTGCAGGGTGACAGTGTGAACCAGCAGCGGCAGCCTAAATAGGTATTTGTATTTATTTAGCTTGGTCTGTCATACAACATGCTGCCATGGCACCGGGGAATGGTGTAATAAACAGGTAGAGATAAGGATAAAATAAAGGAAATAAAAAACTGAGATAGCGGCACTTTGGCCCAGAGGCAACGTCTCTGTCATTGGTGTGGAACCCCAGGGTTCACCTCCTGGGCAAGATCGAATCCCGGTTAGGGCGGTTGGTACCTT
>NC_024308.1:4241419-4251384 GCF_000523025.1 Cynoglossus semilaevis
AACAGAAAGTGAGCAGAGCTTTCACGACATTGGTGCATTTCATTTGAAAACACTGTCTCCTGCTTTCCTGTCGTAAATAAAAAAAATCACCAAATCTGTTTCAAACTATTTTCATGTTTCATAAACAAATGAATGCACACACAACGCTAATCTGTAGGTGTTTTACTAAAGTTCTCATTTTGTAACGGAACAATTTAATAATTAACAACTAAGTTGGATCAGTACATGTTATGAGTACTACAAGGCTTTGAATAGAGTATTGTGTCTGATACCAGTGGTATTGGTAGGAATACTTCTGTTTGACCTCTAACAGTTTTATTGCCATGTTATTGTAGTACTGTGTCAATTATTATTATAACAGTTGAGTCTGGACTGAGGTTTGTGTGTGTTTTTATATTTGAACATATAGTTGGTTTGTACCACTGTATGACTGTATATTTTCGACACTTTAAGAGTCTGGTAAATGTCATCCCTCCGACTCTTATGTTTACTAACCAAGTTTCTCCAGTTTTCTTAATTTTATGGAATATCACGCCCTCTAGAGACTTGTTAGTCTGCCTCGAGAGTGACATTCTCACCTAACCTTTACCTGAACTCGTTTCTAAAAAGTAAGGAATACATTAAAACAACTATATTGGAGTGACAGGTTGTGTCGTAAAATCGTAACCCCCTCCGACCCCCCGCACACCCCTCCGCTCATAGTACCTTAAGCAAAGCAAGAGAAAAAAACCCCCTTTGAATATACCATACCTCGACGACAGAACCTGTATTTCCTGCTGTAGAAAAACACCCACATACTCACATGTACTTTTTATAATAGAGCAGCATGAAGTTCCAGCTGTTGCTGCTCCTCCTCCACCTGAATCTGAGTCCCTGTGAATATTTTATGGGATATAATTGAACAGTGCTGTGGCACCACATTAAAATTAATGTCATGTTTGTGTCTGCCGCATATTTTCACCCAAATGATTGTAATGGAAATGATCAGTCGCCTGAGCCCCGCACAGGAAGAGGAGCCGCTCCTCCACGCCTAAGTGTCTGAGATGCTGATAGGGAGAGGTTTTATGGTCTGAGACACACAGGTTGGAGAGGTGTAATGCAATAATATGCGACAACCCACTGCAGAGACAAAATGTCACCAGTGGGGGCATGTTAAATTTAGAAGGTTTGGATAAAATTGGCAGGATTTCAAAGATACAAATGTGAAATGAAAACCAATTGTGCTAACGCCCTTAGGAATGGCTGCTGTGATGGCGTGTGTGTGTGTGTGTGTGTGTGAATGCCCTTTGGCTTTGTCTTTTGTTATTAGTGTGTGTGTTTCTGGCTGGGCGTGGCCTCGGTCAGGGTCTGTGAAGGTGGACACTGTTCAACACCATCTCCAGGCTGATTTGAATCGTTCTACCTTCTAGTCCCAGTTCCCGTCAGATTTCCCACCTGTGTGATTGTTTTCCATGCCCTACTTTCCAAACTCTGTGTCTGACTGTCTGTGTTTGCTTCCTTTTTTGTGCCTGATCATTAGTGGTCGTCTCTCTGGTATTTGGATTCAGACCAGAGAGTTTAGCCTGGTAATTTGGCAGCGTGAATTAATGATGCTTTATAGGTTACTGTGTCTCTGTGCCTCATAACCTGCTCCTCTTTTATTTAAGAGCCGTGCGGCTAAGGAATGTTTATTATACTGCATTTATTCCATTCATATATTTTAATGTTCTTGTTGCACTCAACCAGTACACACACATACACACCTATACAAATATATCTTATCTTAGATTAGATTATTTTAGACCAGATTAGATTACATTAGGTTAGAGGGTGAATTGGATTACTTTACATTATATTAGATTGACTTAAACCAGACTGAGATAGGTTAGATTGGTTCAATTAGAGAATAACTGAGTCATCTGCATAATTAATATATTTGATTCAGTTTAACTCTGTATTTATCATCCTTATTCTCAGCCTAAATTTTTATCCTGGTTTTTCTGTAGAATATAGAAATGCTGCTAGGCTGAAAGAAAAGATTTAAAAAAAATACCTCACCTGTGCTACATATTTACCCACAATGCTCTGTTCTTGCGTTCTAACTGCCTTTGTGTAGAATTAAATACTTGCGAATACACCTCAGTCTGCCTTATTGAGCAGCGTCAATTATCAGCTCTTATTTTTGCAAACACAGTCATGTTGCTGTCTTATTAAACAAAAAAAACAAAAAAAAAACTTGAGCAAACGGCTAACGCCCGGTGCAGTGCACTGTACATCACCATGCTAATTGTCCTCCCCTGGTTATGCTGCTAAACTTTCTAGCAGTAGGGAGGCATGTTCAGTGCTGACAACCATATGGCTGTTATTATTGAATGAATACACAGTAGCGCCTCATTAAACACAAACCCAACAGAGTCTTCTGTCACTGCAGCTAACAGGGGCCGGCTGTCTGGTGCACCGTGGGTTTAGGCAGGGTCGGTCTGGGCTGCAGAAGACCTCCCCTGGTGCGATGTTTCATCAGGAAGGCAGGAGGCAGATGGGGAGGTAGAAAAGCGATGCTTAAGGTCACGCAAAACCTATCTTAGGTACACAGGTGTTAGTACAGACATGAAGTGGTGAGCAAACATTTGAAGCCCCCCGGGCACCGTGTGCTCAGAGAAGTCATCCATGAGCAGTGCAGCTTGTAGGTGACTTCTGGGGCTTAATTCTAGGTCTGGCAGATCACAAGTCTCAGGAAACAGATTAGCGCCATCATTTCCATGAAATTGCACCAAATTATCTGTAATTTTTCCTGAGACAGATACTCAGGTTGTCGTTTGATGAATTTCATCTGCAAAGGCAAAAAAAGATTATTCTCATCTGAAACTGTTCTTCCTGCTGTGTGTCTTTCGTACATTAACCATTACCTCTCTCTCTTATTCACGATTAATCGGAAATGTGAAGTGATTCATGATCATGAATAATCTCGATTGTAACACTAATCAAGTAACATTAACATTCCATTTGTTTATTGCTGTAACAGAAAGACAGCAGCAGGTAGATGGTAGTTTTTTACTCTTACTGGTTACTAACGTTCAAACATGTACAAAAAGACAGTGTTAGTCAAAAACAAAATTTTTTTTTTTCCTCTCCATAAAATATATCCATGTACCAAAACATACATGGATAATTCATAGGCCGTGTTTGTTTGAAGTTGTCCAACATATTAAATATGAAAATATATTTAGGGAAGCAAATTTTTTTTAAATTTTAAACTATGTTAGATTTTTCATTTCTCCTTATTATAAAAACTCTCATGATCTTTGACAAGATGGTACCCAGTTGATGTGCACTTCCTCTGGTGCTGGCAGGTTAGGTAATTAGGACTTTGGGAAGTTGGACACTGAAGCAGGTGAGAGTCTGAGGACGAGTCTCATCGCTGGTCTCTTTGTACAGTGCAGACATTTATTTTTTTCATTTTTCATTCTTTCATTAAAATCAGAAAGATAGTTAATTAATATTTAATTTTAACAATAATTACCTCTTGGTTTTTGAAGGAAGTAGTACTTTGAAAGTACTCAGTTACTTCAGCCTCTGCATACGTTATTTATTTCAGCTAATAAACCAAAAAAAAAAAAAAAAAATGGAAGGAAGGATTGAGCGGAAGTGAAATCTTTACCATTCGATTTAACAGCTCTGTTCTGATCGGCTGGTTTGTTTGCCTTTTTCTTTAAATGGTAATTAACCACTGCTCATTACTCAGCAAGTGTTCAATAATATAGCTCTTGTTTGCTTAGCATTGTGCTAAATGAGCCGCTAAAGCTTAGCTTCTAGTTTGTAAAAGGTATTTGAGTACAAGTAAAGCAAACGGGTAAATCCAAGCAGGATTATTCTACTCCGCCGCTTTTCTACATCACCAAAGGGATTAAATGAGAAAGGTTGGTTTTCAGACACATTTCTAGATTTTATTGTTAGATTATTTGTTTGAAATGGCACTAGGCTGTACATAGACACTTCAAAAATATCAACCAAAATTTTGAAAAAGTCAATTTTTGCATAATAAATAGGATGCAATTCTATGACCAGTGCATAAAATATAATATAAATAAATAATATTTATATCAGCAAAAAAGTATGTTGTGTGTTGGAGGAAATTGGTTGTTGCCATCTCCTCCTTTCCTTTTCTTGGAATTCCACTGTTCCAATCGTGCAGTGGAGTCGCAGCAAAATGGACGTTTTTGTCATCGTGGTTGATCCACAACAAAGAATCAATATTAATTATACTTTTCTTTTCAGTGCAGAACTTCAACATCCTGCACCTCCCTTCATTTCCTGTATAAACAATCATAAATATAATCAAGCCATTGTTTTCAATTTGAATGCATTTTCCTCTAATATTGATTCCCAGCAGTGGGGAAATTAACGGTTGTCTGTGGGCATAAATTAGAGACCTATCGGCAGCAGGAAAGTATAAAAAGCCTCTTAAACTCCCAGTGAGCCCTGTGTACTTTTACTTCTGTCTTTGGATCCGCCCTGAAAAACTGCAGGTGTCTTCTCTATTTACTGTCTGAACTTCCTCTGAGGAAACAGTTTTTATAGATCTGAATCAGCCTTCATTTTCCATAATAACAAAAAACTGCATCCTAACAGCTGAATAAATGTAAAAAAAAAAAAGTCTCTGCCCCTAAAATCATATATTTTCCAAGCTATTTAGTATCCTATAGAAAAGAGCTACTTATTATTACTTATTCCAAGTCAAGCATCAAGGGGTAAACTAATATTTCCCCTGCAGGAAACTAACTTTTTAAAATTGGAATATCAGAAATATCAAAACTATCTACGTATGATCTCTATGTAGAGTATTTATAAAATTTAATTTATAAAAATCCAGGACTGCTGCTGACTCCACTGTAGGCAGGTACACAGTTTTGAAGTTGTCTGATTTCCCGTCACTTCATTCAAAAATCACCTTTTTGTTTGTTATCTTCTTCTCGCTGCAGATTATTTTACTGATTTTGTCACATGAAAATTGAGCCGTTTGACCCTTCGTCTAAATGAGGCTTTTGCATTTTATTTAAGTTTGTCTGGTTCTGAATTAAATAAACTCATGTGTTATACAGTAGACCTGTCTGTATAAATCTGTTAAAATGCAGGGTCGGTGTCAGTGGGGATTGTGGCACCGCAGGGAAACGTCACGCTGTAGGTCATATTTATAGGTTAAGTGTGACATCTTTTTCATATGCATGAGCCGATAATGAACAACTGTGGATTTAGTTTTTTTACCACATTGGTTTTTGCTGTTATGTTAATCCCTGAAGACATATGTGGAACCAAATACACTGCTGCAATTTGTAAATATGTTGGTTTAGTTTTCACACAGAAAAAACAAATGCAGTAAAAAACCTGAGCAGTCATGTTATTGATGCGCCTTCATACCTCAGGTTTCACCACAGCGCCGTCTGTGATCATTCACTTCTCTGTGCTGTGGAAGAGAAGAATGCCAGAGGAAAAAAAAAAAGAAAGAGAAAAGAAGAAAAACAAAAGCAGAGTTTTTAAGGCAAGGCGTTCAAAATCAACTAAAAGGTGACAATTTTTAATAATCCAAAAACATTTGGCTGTGATTGGACGTGAGATTTTCCATTTTTGCAATTTGTTTTCCAGTTTGTTGTTATTGCCATATGAATCCAGAATATTTTTTAATATTACCTCAGAGCTCTGAACACAGCTACTGTAGCATGTTTGGATATGGAGGAGAACATTTCCAGAATATAGTTTATTGTTAGTAATGTTCCTTTAGTCAGGACAGCAACGTGCTGTTTTGTATTTTTTGTTTTTGGCGGGAGTATATATATATATATATATATTAATTAAGAGTTCATTATTTAATGTATTCCACGTGCTGTGCTAGTGACTGAGTGGAGATTCACAGTAAATGAGTTGTAAAGTATAATGTGACAGGTGTTAGGAGCTGAAAATTTCCCTGATTAAAAAGCACTTTCCTTCATCTGAGTTAGTGTCTGGCTGTAATCATCACTGCTGTGCTGCAGGTGTCAGGCCCAGGGTCACGTCAAGATGCTGCCTTAATAGTGGATTTCACAGAAGAGAGTGCAGATAAATGTAATGTTGGTTAACTTGTTCTTCCGGGGTTAACTTTGGCAGCTGTTGTTTACGTGAAACGTAGAAACCCCTGTGTACTAATGTGAAATTCCCACGGCTGCTTCCTGGGAGTTAATAAAATAACTCCTCTTGATGAATGAAATTACGCTGTTTCCTCATCAGACGAGCCGATCGCTTGCGTGGTGTTTATGATCAACTGTTGAAGGTCGTACACCGGGATACAAACAATTAAAGCTGATTGGGAAAAAAAAAAGGAGAATTCTGTTGTGGTTTCATATCAGATTCCCGTGGAGGTGAGGTTTGAAGTCAGACAGACAGTGAAGCTGATAAAGATGATGTTTTCTCAGCCTCGTCTGGATCAGTCTGTGTATCGCAGCTTTGGATCATTTTTCAGTTACCTTGTTAGTCTGATTTTAAATGTCCCTTTAATACCAGTGACACACACCAACATATTCATCCAATGCTTCTTCTCATCGTCAGTGAATGGACTGATGTCTGAGTGAGAGGCAACAGCTAAACAAGAGAGAATGAAACTGAATCAGTGAGAAGAACATTTCATTTGTCCCAGACCTTCCAGACACAGACGCGCCGTCTGTGAAGAGAAATTAACCCAGAATGTAAAAAAGGCTGAACTTTAATTAGACAAGGCCACTGCTGACATTTCCAAACCAGACTTAAGCAACAGCTATGGCAGAAAATGTCTCCTAAATACAAATGTTTCTCTCTGCCATCAGTGATGATGAGCAGATTAGATTTTTTTTTCCTACCACATTTGAATTATATTTGATCCCGACTCTACTCTCTTGTAAAATGAAGCTGGAGTTCTTAAACAATATGAGCAAACCGTCTTGTAAAATGAAGCTGGCAAAGTTGGAGTTCTTAAACAATATGAGCAAACCTGAACACCTGGAGCATGTGGAAATTTGCTTTTAATTTGAAATGGACTGTCTGTATATTACCTTCTCTGGAGTTTCAGGATGAAACCGCTGTAACATCACAGCTTTAATCTGAGCTTGAGAAAAGAAGTAAAAGTCTAAAAAATAGGTGCCAATAATCCATGAAATGTAAGTCCTATCTTTGTTTGTCTCTCTGGTCCGACACCAACTGCTACTCCACGACCCTGTGGTTGGGAACATCTGCTTTAGATCATGATCAACTGTAAAGTGAAGGTAACTATTAAGTACAAAAATGTTTTTGGGGTTTAAAACCAACAAACCTGTGTCATTCTTATCTGTTTATATTAAATGCTAGATTTGTCTAGAACCTAAAGAATTTCCAGTTTTCTTGTAAAAGTTTCTCCATGTTCGTGTTCACTGCAGGCGACTGATATTCAAGCTCTTTTTTTTAATTTAATTACATATTTCACTTTCCTATTAACACAGTTGCTGTAAACCACTACAAATCAAATTTAATTGAACCTCGAGAACTTCCTCCGGTTTAATTGCAGCTTGTGAAAGTGTTCGAAATGACACTAATAAGTACTTCAACTTTAACAGCAGTAATTTGAAACTCTTTACCAAAACAGTCGGCGTCCACAGATTAGCTTTTAAAACCAACTATTTAACTTTACGTATTGTTGTGATTGTAAAAAAAGATAAATAAATAAATAAAACATTTAAAGGTAATCATGGTGTCTAAACAACCCTTTAACAGGTTATAGTTATTTAAATCTGACATCTGAAATGAAAACATCTCTTAGATTTTTTTTAACTTATCCTTATATCTACAGTTCACATCAGCGATCTACAGTTAGACCGAATATTAATAATAATAATTGTATTATTATTATATATACTATAATAATAATAATAACAACAATATATAATTTTAACTATTATTATTTTTATCCAACATACTGTATGAAGAGTGTTCAAACTGTAATCTTCCATCACAGGCATTTAGAATAATTTAGTTTTTATAGCCACTTTATAAGTGTGGTCCTTCCTCTGTTAAGAAACCATCAACCATTGGATATCAGAGACATAGCGTCATAATTGTGCAGGTAAATTACCGTACGTCAAAGAATGACTCATTTCCTTTCACATATGCCGGATGATGCCGGCTGACGTAGAGCAAAACAAAACATGCACAACAAGTTCTTATTGTGACTCAAATGTAGTTTTTGCTTCAAGTGCTTTATGACAAATAAGAGAAAATAGGAAAAAGTAAAACATTTTTTATTGAAAACAAAAGGAGGAAAGTGACGCACAATACAATGTAAGACAGAATGTTTTGTTATGGTCCCAAACAACTACAATGTGATTAAGGCCACAGTGAATCTACAGTGACATGTATCTGTAGTTATATAGTATTTAATGGACCAGGGCCACTGTATGTTATATTTGTTCCACAAGGTCATGTTTACCATTTCAAATAACACAAATCTATTTAATGTTAAATCTTCGTTTTTTCTTATTTTGATTTATTTTTTGTTGTTTTCATAAATAATGTATGTGCTCCATTTGGACACTAAAGAACCTCTTTATGTTAAAAAAAAAAAGTAAATAATTCTTAATGCTGTTCCTCACCAGTACGATGCCCACACACCGCCTCACCACACAGGTTTTTTGTTTGTTTGTTTGTTTTTTGTGCTGCATTCCTAATGATTTTTGTGATGATTCTTCACTTTTGTGCTGCAAAGGTCAGCACTGTCATAACAGATGAATATTTGTCAGCAGTTTAGAAATTCTGTATCGTGAAATTTCCGACTAAATGTGATCAGTAGTCACAGATTTTTTTTTTCTCCCTCTGTCAACATTATTAATTGCATCACTTCCACTGAAATGTCATAATTTTCCTCTGACATTTTGCTGCTTCAAAAGCACATTTAAATAATTTCGGGGTAAACCGCAGCAGACGTCAACAGTGAAAATTGCAGTGGTAGTGAAGAGGAACGTCTGAGGGCGCGGCGGTCTCACAGGTTGGTGATTCGACACAGTCACCTGACCGCGGTTTGTTGAGTTGTCAGCTGTGATGAGCAGCGTTTACTTCTGTCTTAAGTACCTGAATGGATCACTGAGCAGCGAACAACTGTTCCGCTGGTTTTTTTAACACGCAGGTCACTTGTTCACAGTACTTAACGTTGTCAGTCAGTCCCCCGGACAGGGGTGGGGGGTGGGGAGGGGGGAGGCATATTGTCTCCACTTACAATGGTAAATGTATGCTAAACTGTGTCACAGCAAGTTAAACACTGTACACAGCTAATTTGTCTACGGTAGATTAAGGCAGTAATTACCTTCAGCTTGACTCTGGCTCTGTGTGCTTTCATTGACATGTTGATGTGAGTGGGCAGAGGATGGTGAACAACCAGTGGGAGCTGTAGCCAAGCTCTGCCAGTTTGGAAATATAAACAAAGTCTCATTTTTCTGTTTTTTTTTTTTTCTTCTCTTTCCTTCAGATGTTATTCTTCTTACTCTTCTTCTTCCTCATCTTCTTCCACTTCCACTGTTTTCCTCCTCTTTTTCTTCCTTTTCATGTTCTTTGTTTTTCACGTCCGTCATGTCTACAGCGTGCTGAGGTAGGCGGGACTTTTCACAGTGTTAACTCGAGTTTTTTACTTGAAAGTGTTATTTTAAATCTTATGTAATCCTGTGGTGAGTGTGACAAAATCCTTGGTCCAACCGCTCCTCAGCACATGTCCAAACCATCTAAAGTCACCTCTTTACAAGTGTTATCTCCAAACTGCTCCACCTTTCTCTGTCCCTCTGATCCCCGTGACCATTCTGGTGAAAATCTCAACTTCTATATTTATATTTTTCACCTCCAGCTCAGCCTAAAAAGCAAGTTGTTTTTTTCATATTTCCATCCATATATTTTTTTTAAATGTCTCTATACGTATATTGATCATTATGGGCTGAGAGTCAGGGAGCTGTGGCCAATCCAGTGCTGAC
>NC_024308.1:4251449-4251944 GCF_000523025.1 Cynoglossus semilaevis
GGTTTTGTTTAAGGTTTTTTTTTTTTTTTTTTTTTTTTTTTTTTTTACGTCTTAATTTAGATTATCAGTTTTCAAATGAACCCTGAACCGTGAAGCCAACTGTCAGCCATTGATCGGTTCTCAGTAGGTTTAACGGTAGAACCATTTGCCCTTTCATGCAACTCTGTCACTGCATTGACGCTGTGTTCAGCCTGTTTGATGCCAACTGGGTCACCGTGGATGTATGCTGTCAGAATGACGAGGAGGTGAACACAGTGTGTGTTCCTCTTTTCTTTTTTTTTAATCTGTCGATTCATTCCTGCATGTTCAGGTTCTCCTGGGCTCTCTCTTTGTTCTTTTGTAAAAAAAAAACACATCCTGGCAGAGTTCAGTTCATTGAAACATCAGCTGCTATCACATTAGCCCGTGTCTCTCAGTGTACATCCAGTACATCTCAGTGTTTTTTTTTTTTTTTTTTTTTTTTTTTGTTTAAAAACTTCAAATTCTGCCGACCAC
>NC_024308.1:4251981-4256254 GCF_000523025.1 Cynoglossus semilaevis
CAGTGCATCTCCGTTTTTTTTTTTTTTTTTTTTTTTTTTGTTTTGACTGTAAAGCATCAAAGTTGCAGCACAGCTGTGAATGACATGCTGAAGCACTCTTGTTGTTTTGTGTCCTATAATAAGGAGCGACCGTGGATGGATTACGACCTCCACCAGAACATACACGCTGCTCCTCGTCCCAGAGAATGATATTCTCCTCCGGAACAATGCACTCGCCCTGTGTGTTTCTGCTTCGTGCAGCGTCTTTGTTTGAGTCGACGCAGAAATCAGTGCACGTGTGTTGTTGTTGAGGAGCATCCAATTATACAGGGCTAATGAGGAACACCTATAATAATGAACTTCCTATGCAGCCTTTGTAGACACTGAACTTGCAATGATGTAATGAGTTTGTGTAAAATTAGGATTTTCTTTTTCTTCCACATTTCTGTCATGAGTTTTTTATATCTTTATTAATCTTCCATTTTTCTGTCATGAGTTTTTTATATCTTTAAATAGTGATGTACTTTAAGGAGAGAACGATTATTATTTTTGTTTTTACCCTTATAAATCCAAACCTTGGACAACAGGTTTTGTTTTTTTTTAATTTATTTTCATCTTAAATCCTTTGCTTTTAGAACAAAGTGCTGGTTGTCAATCAGAGCGTGTGTTTCTTTGACTTGTCCTTTTAGAAACAGTGTACAGCTGAAAATCTTGGGTTCCCTACGGGAAACATTTGGCATTATGGGATGTCAGCATCCAGAAAATAGATATTAAAAATGTAGGAGTTTTTGCACAAGCAATTTCCTGCAACACAGTGGATCAGGTTTTAGTCAAAGGTAACAAACTAAGGTATACAGTAGTTAACTATGTTGACATCAATGCATCTGCTGTGGTTTTAGTTGAAAGTTTCTTTCTCGAGCGTCTTGTCTTGACTTGGACCTGACCACATAACATTACTTAGTTATTCAGTGGGTTTTTTTGGCCTTCCACCCTGTTTCCCGCGGGGTCACATGAGGCTGTATAGTGCGAAGAACAATGTGATGACAGGGCTGTCCTTTGGGAACATCTAATTAGTTCCACTAGGGGAGCAAAGCAGCGCTGCACGATGCCCTGATATTTGGCTTGTGCACTCAGCGGAAAGATAGCCACAGGGCCCACTTTAATTGCAAAAAAATGCCACCAGAATATGTTGCTGCAACTTTACCTGTCCCCAATCATTAGACCAGAGCTGAGGAGTAGCCCCTGTCTAATGCACAGGCATTAGGATGGGCAAATAAACATCAGTGTGTCTTCATGTTAGTAGATCTAGATGCCGAATCTGTCGGAAAGTTCACTGTTCAATATTCGGACGAGCTCGTGTCCACTCACACTCATCAGTATCTGCTGACCGGTTGTTATCGGAGTTATCTTTTCCAGATCCGTTCACTAATCTTAATGTTCAACATGATTTCTGAAGCATCATTTTCATCTTTCCCTGGATCTCCGTCTGAGTCTGGGAAGGCGGGTCAGAAAGACTCCATCACTTCTCTTTACAGCCATTTTCATCAGCTTCTACGGCAGGTATCGAGCCAACTTTAACCCAGTAGATAAATAATGATCACTCTTGACTCCTGGCTTCACCTTGCCGCTCACTTCTCTTTTCATCACATCAGACCTGGGCAGCGTTGACTACCACTGCTGCAGAAGATGCCCCCCCCCCCCCCCCCCCTCCATCTGTTCTCATTCCTGTCTTTAACCTCACCCACTGACAGAACCAGAACACTCCAACTCCACTATTTGAGCAGAGTATGAACTACTCTCAACCCAACACTGCTATTTTACACTATTGCAGCTGAGATCATGGTCTTGGACCTTTCTTGAGGATGTGATTCTGATTCCAGCTGCTTCACACTCTGTGGCTGACCACTTCAGAGTGAGTGGCCTGATGAACCTCTATGACCCTCCAGTTCCAGGGGAAGAGTTGAGAGCTGGCTCTGTGTTCTGACCTGGGAGCAAAACAACAAAAAAACAACAGAGATCTCTGCATCATTTATGGCAGCATTACTATTACAATAAATAGGTAGAGTTTCCTTCTAGTCTTATGCATATTCACATATGCATCATTTGAAATTGTAAATGCAAACGTCTACACTAAATTCAACATTTAACAGTTAGCATTTCCCCATAGCCAGTACTGAGTACCAATACTAATTCTTCTTTATGTTGGCTTTCAGTACATGAGCAGTAAAATGGAAGGCAGCATTATATACCCTAGGTGGCACTACTATGAAATGTGAAATGTTGAAGACATCTCTCTTTTATTTTCTTCTCACTAACAGAAGAGGGAAGCTAACATTGTTGACACATTTTTATGGCTATATGGTCTAATAAATAAAACATTGGAATAAATAAAAAAAATTAAATAAAGTGAAAAATACATTTTCTGCATAGTTAACTCAGCCAGCTGAACAGAAAGTGAGCAGAGCTTTTACACTGTGGCCGCAGTTTAAATAAAGATTTGCAGCTAAGTGTCACTTCAACAAATAACAAACACAAAGTTATCAAATAACAAAATATAACCTGTTCAGGTTTAAACAGTCCTGTACCCACTGTGTCATGGATGACAGGAGAAGAAACGTGAGTGGATGTCGTGCTAAGGCGCTTCTCAGTGTTTTATTAACCTGCTCCAAATGGCTTACATTTTTGGCATATTTATAATATCCATGAGGCCAACGAGACTCTGAGCTGCAGTAGGAAAATAAATAACGCTGACCGGTGAGCAGCTGGTCGGAGTGGACGGCCATTACAGAGTATCTGGTCGCCGGAGCGGCACGCTTTTCAAATGCAAGTTCCAAGATTTGAAGCCTCCCAAATTAGAGTACAAGAAAAGTGTTCTGTAAATGAAGAACTGTGCAGCAGAAACAGCATTCTCTCCTGGGGAATGAAAAGAGTTGAAATGTGACACTGATAGACTGCCTCAAAGTAGTCATGAAACTGATTTGTCAGAGAGAAATGTGGAGATAAAGACAGATGTGGACTTCAGGCTTTTTGAAACTTGAAAAAAATAAAAAATAAACGGAAGGGAAAACCTGCAACTTATTTACTCATCGACTAATTTGTGGGAAAATAATAGAAAGAGCAATCTGCAAATGTAACGAGGAACAACATGAATCTTATATTTTCATTACGGTGAAAGAACAGATTGATTTCTTTCTCTCTCCCTCTCTCTCTCTCCTACTCATTATCTCAGTCTCTCTCTCTCTCTCTCTCTCTCAGCAGTGCATTAATAAAATATGTCTCCAAAGTTTTGAGAGCAGTGAATTATTGAAAAGACAGTAACAAGGCACAAGTAGGGCACAGGTCTGAAGTCTGAGAAAACAGACACTGTATGCAAGCATGTGCAAGAAAGAGAACAACAGCCGAAGACAGACTGACAGACAGAGAGAAAGACAAAGAACAGTGAATAATCTTGAATTAACAAAAAAGGTTTTGCTGACCAAACAAAAATGGAAATAATCTGATTACAAACAGATGAGGAAAAAAAATAAAACCAAGGGCTTTTGAAATGAGAGAGAACTTCTGTTGATAAAAGTCAAAGATTTGGAATGAAATAAATGAAACTCACAGCTGTCTGTCTTTAAAGTTGTATCATGGAGTTGAAAAAAAATATATACCAAATGTTTGCATTGGATTACAAGTGGAAGAGCCTTTGGTGGCTCCTATTAATGGAAACGAGAGCCCAGTGTATGGAATAGTTTATTTGCCTGACATGTAATCACGCTGCACAGAGCGGCATCAGTTTGATTTCTAATAAAAGTGAAGCAGCCCCGAGGTAAAGAAATGTGTGCAAATAAGCCGAGACATAAGCAGGGCGATGCTGCGGAGGCTGGCTGTTGGTGAAAAAGTCCGGTGATCCACAGCGATGGAGACGAAACTGGCCTCGCCAAGGCCCCCGAGCCGACAGGTGATACAACTGGGTGTGTAAAAATTGAACAGCGAGAAGCTGAGGTAAAAGAGAACTGGAATGATGCTGCAGGCATCTCTACGATACTATACAATATTCATATCTGTGTATGCCATCAAAGTGCCCACGAGCAAACACTGAATCCCAAGCTCTTACTACGCCCCGCAGCTTCTTAATTCCTTATACCAACAGAGGGCATGAGCCGTGAGTTTGACAGCAACACGGCGAAACTATTTGCCTTCCAGTTATTTCAGTAGGTTTTTACCCATTTTTGTTGGTTTATTCTCAAAAATGGGTCATATGAAAACAAATAATAAAAAGGTACTCCAGATAAAATATGTAAAGTGTTTA
>NC_024308.1:4256268-4277629 GCF_000523025.1 Cynoglossus semilaevis
GCTGAAGATGTGGACAACCTGTAGAGCACCTGTGGTACTGTAGTAACAGCTGAACTGCAGGTAACAGAACATTTGTTTGATTTTAGTTTCAGGGCCTCTGAAAAATGTTTATAGAAACGGCACAGGGTGAAAGTAGACACACAAAAAAAAAAAAAAAATCCAACAGAAGTTTTTGGGGAACATTTACAAATAAATGTGAGTCCATTCTGGCTGTTATGAAGACTGGAGCTGGTGACTGTTTTCTGCACGACAACACAAAGATCACTACTGCAAATACCAGAGTACCAGAATAGTATGTCTGGGGTTTTAATCATAATTTAAAAAAGAATAATAAGTTGTTGAAAAAATATTTTTCAAATGATCAATTACTATATATTTCAGGCGACCTTATTTGAATTACAAGTGACCTTGAATGGGGTCCCAACCCCAAGGTTGAAAAACAGTGGTCCAGAATGTTTTATTATACAGGAACAAATGTGTGTTGAGAAGTATTTTCTAAAAGCAGGAAGTAAATTATAAAAGAGCTTCTTTGAGAAAATCAAATGTAGGACCTTTTGACTTGTGAAATGAAAATGAAAAATAAGTGAAAAATCTTTTCATGATCTTTTTTGCCTTTCTATAAATGTCTGAGTGAGTTACTGAGTTACCGAAATGTTTTAAACGTGAATTCTGCGTCAACGTGGGCGTGTCACCATGGAAATCAAAACATGATTTTAAAGCGATTCATCTGACTGATGTTTCCAGACAAATCGTAACTCACCTGTCTCCTCTTGTCAAACCTCAGTCAATAACCGCTGTGGAGGTGACGCCATAAACACCTCAAGATAATGCTGTCGCTGAATGAAGCATCGATCGGATGATGGGATGTGGGTCTGCACCGCGTTCGTCATGTTATCTAGTCTGACTTTGCTTTGTTTGGGTTAAGTACAACGTCTAAAGTCGGTGGGGAAGAAAGGCTCTTTTCTCACCAGGCAACATGAAACACCTCGGAATATTTATTCATGCCCACAGGGGACGATCTGACAGACAGCGGAGTCAAACAGCTTACCTGAACGAGGGAGGTCAGCACGAGTTCAGTTAAACCGACGAAACCTTTTTGTTCTTGGAAAACAGGTTAGCAATTCAACAGGGACTAGCGTGGAATGGTCTGGCATTTGGTGTTTAGGACTCATTAAAGTTTTACTGCTGATATTTCTATGCGTAAACTGTACATTTTTATTGGCTGAGTTCTGTCTAAGCAGACCTGAATTGGGTGCATGAGTGTTTCTTCTTCAATTTTTCATGTTTGGTCTTCTGAGAAAGAAAGGCACTACCCAGTAACAGTCGTTGACATTTACAGTTTTCATGTCTCCACCGGTGCAGATCCTTGCTCTCCCGTGCCTCACATAGACTGTAAATAAATGATGGACCGGGCTATCGCTCTTCCAGGCAGTGTTGCCTGCGATGAAAGAATCAAGGTAGACAATTCTTTAAAATGGTAATTCTGATTCTTAGATTCATTAAATGATTAATCGTACATCATAAAAGGATGATGAGTACCTGGAAGTCTGGCAACAGTTCCATGTTCCAGACTGTGGTTGTACAGGGAGACCAGGAAAAACACAGTGAGCGCTCTGCAGGTGACAGGTGGTACTAGATTTGTACATGAGATGATGGTGAAAATGAACATTTGAAGAATAAATATGTCAAGGCAGAATGACAACAAAGCAGATGGATGACGTGTTTGGGTGCTCTGTTTGATTGACAGCTAAATTGGCCAACAGGAGTGACACTGTTGGTGGTTGTTTCTAGTTTACGTCATCGATGACTACATTTGACTCAGCTCAGCTCTAGTATACGATCCATCCCTACACATTAAATACATATTATTATTTCTATTGACTCATTACTGTCATTTTTAACAATGACCATGACTGTGGTCTTTCATCAGGAACCGCCTTCATCAACAATCATGACTTGCTTTCTTCCATTTGTTCTTTGGCCTCAAGGAACGGTGATTTTTGGTGCATGGGGATTCTTTGTTTACATGACACAGTTAATGAGATGCAGTACAGCTCTGCGACTCTGTTCGATACTTCAGGGTCACAGCTCCAGGAGGCGCTGGTCGGGCATGCATTATGTGCATGAGACCAATGAGGTACAAGTTCGAACACACATCTGCTTTGAGGTAAACAAACTAAATGACAACCGTCTGCCGACCATTGACTATTAATGACATAAATTGGAAAAATAGTTACCATACATAATGAAGATGGAACAAACTTTAGGAGAATGTTATAATCCAATAATGGGGTTAGAACAGATTACATCAAAGTAAACACTTTGGTAAACAGAAAATAAATACATTGAGAAATAAAATCAACTTCAGTCAGAAATAATTCTCACTCAACTCAACATGTACATATATGTATATATAAAGACACATATATATTGTATAAATATATACACATATGTATGCAAGTATCTACATATGTATGTGTGTGTATATATACACAAAAATGCATATATATGCATTTATGTGTATATATACACAAAAATGCATATATATGCATTTATGTGTATATATACACAAAAATGCATATATATGCATTTTTGTGTATATATACACAAAAATGCATATATATGCATTTTTGTGTATATATACACAAAAATGCATATATATGCATTTTTGTGTATATATACACATAAATGCATATATATGCATTTTTGTGTATATATACACATAAATGCATATATATGCATATATTTTTATATATAGTTGTATATTTGTATTTCCAATAAGGTTTTAGTTGAATTTGCCGTTGAATGATTCCACAGTTTTCTAAAGATTCTTCATATATTTTTGATTCAGTAGAGCTGTAACACAGATAAACACAGAAAAACCCAGGGAAAGTTTGGCTCTTTTAGTTCCTAATGGGATAATCAATCATCCAATCAAATCTTGACTGCGACACTTATCTCCACTAGAAAACAGCCTGTGTTTGAATGCAGGATTGGTTGGATGCTGGGTTTCAGTGAAACAACAGGAGCTCATTTTTACAGTGTTAATCTAATAATAAGGAATTGTTTTAAGGAATCTTAAAAGCAGCACAGTGTTTTTGACTGTGATCTGTTTTCTTACTCTGTCAACGTTACCTTTGCCTTTATTTACCTGAGAGAATATAAAGGTGACTACATTTGTATGCAAGAATAAAAAGGCTTCAATTTTCTTTTGGATTTTAAAGCCCAGGGCCTGTAAGGGTCAGGTTTCTCTGACCGCCACGTCTTCTGCAGATTTGTGTATTGTATTTATTTTCCATAAACAGTACAGAGGTGTTTTTAGTTTGGTTAGCAAGAGGCTACAGTGGCTCCATGCAGAAGGTGGAGGGTTGAATCCCTGCTGGGGAGCACAGCAGATTTTACACAACATGGATAAGGAGATTAACTTTAAAAGAATAGGGTCTGTGCAGAATGTAACATTAAATCTTTCCAAAGTTGTAAATAGTAATCTAATAATAATGTATTTAATTCCCAGCTTCTGTAATGCATCATGGAAGGCAAGGTCTGACTAGGTTCACGTCAAGAAACTCTATTCCGGGAAAATCAAACCGTGTTAGTTTTCTCAGCGAAATTAATTAAGTGAATGAAAGTAATCAGGCGGAAAGGTTCCCTTCACTGCTCTGACTTTGTCCTTGCTGTTAGAAACATCATAATATCACTGTGTGAACAGCTTCACATTCAACACCTATTTACTCACTGCTCATTATTAGTCACATAAAGTGAGTCAGGATCATATATTGTAATATACAGCAGCAGCAGCCGGAGAACAACCTCCTGTAATTTCCCTGTCCTTGACTGACATTTTCTCCCATGCAAGTCGATGAATTATGCTCTTAGCACTGAGCAAATCCATTCACAAAAACAATAGTGGTTCATTCTCATCCACTCTGCTTATTTCTCTTAACGTAGAACAATGGCGATGTCTTATTTTGGGGGATTTAACGGGAGAAAAAAAAAACCCTTCTATAAGCTGCGGCACTTTCTCCCCCAGACCTATGACTTGGCACCCTCAGCCGCGTTGATTAATTCTAATTTTAAGACAATGATGAGCCTGCCGCCAAATCACTATGTCAGTGTTAATTGGAGTTTCTTGGATTTTGTGTTAATTAGCCACCTCTGGCACTAAATGGGTACTGACAGGCAACTGCTTCTGTGTGTGTGTGTGTGTGTGTCTGTCTCAGAACCCACGTGTTGCAACAAAGGAGCGCCCTTAGCCTTAAGGTGGCAGTCAAGGTAAAAAGGGCTTTTGAAATACACTTTTTACATCTCAAAAGGCTATGGATCAGTGTGTGAAATAAAGCAGAGAAATAAAGAGTTTGTGTGAACGTGTTAAAATACTTTCCATTGTGTCCATTCTATGAACTGCTGGCGTCAGGCTGCAGCGACTCTCTGAGTCAGGTCTCCGGGTCGACTCAATTCCTTCCCTGCCTTCTGCCCAGCAGCAAGAATGAGAAACAGCCTATGTAGGACATGGGAGTTGTTTAAGTTGACTTTATGTGTTGTGACAGCCAATCAAGATGGTGTCAGGAGCCGCTGCGTTCTCGCTTCATGCACATATGAGTGTGTGAACGGGAGCACATTTGGGCTCTTTGTGTAAAAAAAAAAAAAAAAAAACAAGAAAAAGAAAAACAGAGAAAAGAATTCAAGATTAGTTGATATTATTGGTATTGGTATACAGTGTATTTTTGCGTGATCCAATAAAAATAATTATTTCATATTTTGTAAAACTCCCAGGTTAAAAAACACCTTAAAAATCTCAATATCCAGCTCTATTAAGTAAAATATTGAGTAAGACAATTTTATTTTACAAATTTTTCTTATTTTTCCACATTAATAAATACATAAATTGGATTAGTCACAAATAAAAACAGGTGCAAAACATTATACTATACATAATTAAAATATACAATATACAATAAAAATATTTTTTAATCATATATTTAGTAACATTTCTGATTAACCACGATAATTTATCCTTAGGAACAATTAATCATTTAGTCATAGCTACCTTTCAAATTCAGTTTCAAATTTGTTTATCGTTTGATGGCCCCAAAATAACATGAAATATTTTAGGAAATGTTTTTTGTAGATTATGCAAACCACATGGGGTCAGTGCTCGTGTCTCACAACAAGAAATTCACTGCTTTGATCCGCAGCGGTGACTGATGTTCTGTGTGTGTTCGTGGGATTTCTTGCTCAGTCCAAAAACACACAGGATCAGGTTAAACGTTCAGTCACAGCCAACTACAGGTATGAATGTGAATTTGAATTTGAAAAGACTCCTTCACCCAGGTGCAGAGCAGCCATCATCCATGCAGCCTTCAGGAGTGCTGATAACAGAGTGTTGAGGATAATTCAGAAGAGCACATTTAGTTTCATTATGGCAAGTAGGAAAAAAAAAAACCTGAAAAATCAGCTTGACCTCTGTTCAAACACAGCTGGACAAAGAAAAAATCTCAAGTTGCGCAAGTTGTCAACTGCAATTACAGCAGAAATATTAATATTCAACATTTTCTAAGGGATGTTTTCCATTTGCAGAAGTGTGCGGCCCTTTAAGTGCAACAATTGTGTGTGGAATACTGAACCATCCCATAAAATGCAGCTGAACAAGGCCATCTTGTTCTGAAAGGCTGCTAGGAATGGCTCCGTGAGACGCTGCTGTGGTCAGAGTTTGTTTGAAAAAATACTGTTCTCGTTACCGCCGAACACAAAGGCCACAGTGGACAGTTACACTACTGTGTATCGTTACACAAAGGCCACAGTGGACAGTTACACTGTTTTGACAGAAATACCAGAAGAAACTGTGCATTTTTTTTATTTTTTATTCTTATAGGAAGCAGAATCTGTGGAATAAATGGTGAGTTCTTGGCCTCAGAGTTAGCAGCGCTCTCTGATGACGTCATTCTTTTCTATTGTCCTGCAAATCTTTTAACAGAAAGATTGGTAGATAAATAAATGAAAAACTTTAATGGTCGTCACAGAATTACTTGCATTTTCTATTGTCCTTCTATTTAATGGTCGTCACAGAATTACTTGCACATAAAATAATTACACAATTACAACGTCATGTTTGTAATGAAGATTTCATTTTGTAGTTTGTGTAGAAACACACCTGGTATTGTTCACCTGGTATTGTCCAGTCTTGGTGCTGATGTTTTTACTTACTGCGATATCTAATCTAATAGAAGCCTTGATATTGATGGTAGAGGGGGTCATAAATGTCAGTGATAATTACCATCGGTGGGAAATTACAGCCCATTCAGAAATATTTCTCTCAGCGTAATTATGTGGATGACCCTGTGACCTTTTGTTCACTTCAGCCTTTATGATTTCTCCTCTCTGATTCATTGGCCGGTGTTAATTGGCACCTGCAGAGCTTTCACAGTGTCTGATTGTTACCACTTTATAATCACTGTTGGCTTTTGAAGTCATTTTAATTGAATTCTGCTTTGACAGTGCGCTACTGGAACAATATACTGCAATATTTTCAAAATAGAGCGTTTATTAATTACATTTAAACTCTGATAGATTAAGTTTTAAAATGGGTGTTGTAATGAATGGTATTTCAGTAAAGTTGTTTCTGTTCATCTAAAACAAAAACCTTGAATTCCTTAATTGAAATTTGAAGCCTCAGTTGTAAATTGAAATATAATTTACAGCTTTTATTGAAAGCCTCCCATAAGGCTCCAAAGATGGCGTTCACCAGACATGTTTTTTGTTTTTGCTTTGAAATTCATCACAGACATACAGTTATATAGATGCTTGCGTTTCCCTAACATGAATGAGTGCAAGTTTAGAATATTCAGGTTTCATTTTTCATCTTCATCAGGTTTCATCTTCTCTAACCCTAACCCCCTGGGTATCATCAAAGTTTTTATCATTCTGAATCTGATTTTTAAAACAATCATTGTTCCATCGTGGATTATAGTTGTATCGTTGATGTATTGTTTTAATAGTCACCCACGGTTTCAATCCATTTAAATGAACAAAGATCATATTGAACGGTGACTTTTATCTTCCAGTTGATACGAAAGTCAAAGTCAAATCACAAAAAGAAAAGTCTACAGTATTTTTTTCTTGTAATAACACAATCTCACACCAGAGTTTTTTCACTACACACTGAACTAAGACAGGAGACACACAGCGGAGACCTTTACACTGATTTCCCACAAACATTCCACTGACGACACGTCTGGTCAGCCAGCACGGCTCAAGGCGAAAACAAGTGCCACAAAAACATCAGCGACACATACCTGAGGTGCAGCATCGCTACTCCAGGAAGCCTACAAGAATGCCACCAGATTGCTGTAAGCCTAGAGTGGGGCTTCGCCAGGGCAATAGATGGACACGCACAGACACACACACACACTAACACACATACTTTTGGGTAGTGTATACGTCGTTATGAAGTGCAGTGAAGCAAAAAGGCCTTATCTCCCCCTGAGGTGAGTTAAGTCCTGGAAGTTACAGAGGGGGAAATGACTTGAAACACCTGGACACAATGTCAATACTGGAGAGAGAGTGAACACGCTCCGAGGGCAATACACGGTTAACCACGGGACGTTCTGTGAGTCCACGGCAAATGTACACTTCAAGGTCATCGTAGCCTGCGACAGAGAAACCGCAGTATCGGATTTTTTTGTCATGACCAGATATGTTGATGTATGCGGTATAATATTGAAATATATCGATATGGATCTATATTTAATGAGTTTTTACAAACCTCGCTCGTTTGTCACGTCAGGTAATGAAGGTAAAAAGGTTTGATAACGATCTGATGATGGGGCCCAGCCGATGGATGGCACGGCTGTGATAAAAATTCAAGGCTGTTTTGAGAAAATGTGAGAAAATTAAAGTCGTGGTCCTTTTTTTAAATAGCAAGGCGTAGATTCTGGAAGTTCATACGGCTTAATTACATTTGGTGATTAGGAAAGGGGTCTCTTATTCAAGCTTCTCAGGGATAAGAATGACAGCAAATTATAAAACATGTCAAACCTTGATCAAATTATGGACGATTTACTCTAAAGAATAATTCAAATTAAAATTTGAAGTCTCTCAAGCGAAAGGTCAATAAAAACCCCGGGACGGAGGATCTCATTACGTCCAGTTTTCCTGAAACATGGACTGAAGGTAGCAGGCAGATTCCAGTGTCCTGCAGCTGAAGGGCTGAAAGGTTTTCCATAGTCAGCAGCTGTTCAAGCCTCTGCCTTTGCAGAGTATGTTTTTACTGTACATGACCAGCAGGGACATGTGTTATCATGGGCTGTGAAATAAAATAAAACAAGTTATCTTTAACAAAATTAATGACACTAAAGTGTTAAGCCAACTTAGTACTGCAGTACTGCAAACTGACAAATGCGTTAAGGGAAACATGATTTACGTTCAGAATGTATATATGTGTGTGTGTGTGTATATATATATATATATAAATATATATATATATATGTATGTATATACTACATTTATATGTGTGTATATGTATATACCTCTACCCCTACTACATAAATACACCAGTATCCTGTATCACTCATCTTGTTCTAGACTATATATATATATATATATACTGGCAACATCTAGTCACACGGCTAATCTTGTGCCCACCTTTTGGAAGAGCTTGTCTATTACAGACCCTGCTGGCTATTGATTTTAAGCACACTGAAGGTGTTTACCTTCCAGATTGGACTGCAGATAGCACGGCCCTTTCACTTTTCTTTCCGTGTAGATAAAACTGGCTGAGTGAGTGGACGGAGAGCAGAACGAGGGAAGGCTAGTAAGTGAGCCTGTCAGGTTCAGATGTAGAGGAGGAGGTGATGAGCAGGAGTAGTCAATAGTCAGACAAATGCTACTTCAAACGGCGCTGGTTGATACACAGATATGTCACACCCCGACTCTGAGCCACAGCAAGTCAGACAGTAACAGAAGTGAAGCAAATGAAAGGGTGGGACAGACTGACATGAATTAATGTGAGGAGAAAAATGGTGTTTCCACAAAAGTGAAAAAACATCAAATGTCCTCCACTGATGCGTGATTGTCGAGTAATAACTTGAACTGAATTAAAAAAAGAGCTCAGTCAAAAACTTGGTTTGGAAGAATCCATTTTTTTACCTCCCCCAAAATCAAGAATGCTGGGTATTTGGTCCTATTCAGTGGGTGAACCATTCAAATTGAATGTTCCGTGTGACTCCAGTCAATGGAATGTTTTCTGAGAAATGAAGCATAGAAATACATTAGATCCGAGGTGAACACAGTGTTTTGGCCTGGGAGCTGACCAAGGTACAGCTGTGTTAAATTTATATTTATTCATATATATTGAACACATTTTATATATACATTCCATGTAGCTCTATGGCACAATATGAGTTAATTCGTACAGTATACGGTCACCATTAACCACTATAGAATTATATTTATAAATACACTTTCCAGTATCTCAAGATCATCCAGCACTTACTTTGGGATTACTTGCTGTTCCATATACATATAGTACAGTATACAGTAACTGAAGCAGAGCAGCGATGAACGTGACGACGGTCACAGCTGATGCAGTTGCGTTAGTTATGAGATGAACCAACCAACCACCCCCGCAGTCGACGGCGAGGAGAAAATTGAGATGTAATCTCGTGAGAGATTTGCTGACATTACCCGCGTCTGTACAGGTGGCTCTGGTTCATCTATGGGGTCTCTGAGGTCCTGACCATCAGTCTCATCTCCAGCGCGCTCGCCTCAGACACACTTGTTCATCCCCATCTGACCTGTAAGCATCTCAACACTCCCATGGCTCTCACTCTTCTCCGGTCTCGACTGCTCCCACACACGTTGAGTGCTTCGCGACGCTCTGTATCATGGGACGACATCGTGCATGTATCTGGTCCTGTGCACACAATCTAAGATGACAGATTAAGTGCCTTACTCCAAGGCAGCGGGGTTCTGCAGACATCTTAGATCAGACCATGTCTTTAATGTTTGGATAAAGTAGAGGAGGATTATCATTTTAGATGTTTTGGTGCATCAATTACAGTAAAGATATTCCATTTTGTGGAAAGCCACACGAGGCTACTGTTGCTCAAGTCCTTCGTCCAAGAATCGGTGGAGCTGCACTGAAACCTCTGATCTTTCATGTGAGGGAGAACCTTAGCCCCTGGTGCTAGAGGTGAGGACATGTGACAGGGTCTTCTGTGTGGGGTGTGTGTTTGTGTATGTGCATGTCTGAAATTGGATTTTTCTCTGATATTTAAGATGGTTTGGGCCATCGGATATGTGTTTGATATGTGCTGTTTGATGTTGTATTGATTTGTGGTTTAGCTTTCATAGTGTCGACCTCAATTGTGGCTTCTGGCAGGTCAGTGGCTGCAAAAGGGGCATAGAAGATGACACTGAAAATATCAAAACAAAAAAACAACAAAAATAAGCATATATTTCTTTAAAAAAAAAAAAAAAAGCCTTCAACAAACAGGACGGCTTCAACAGCTTTGTTGCTTCCACAATCTGTCACCTTGGCCCTGGGCTGTGCGTAAAGTGCAAATTAAACATTCACACCAAGGTGAATGGCAAATGTGAAGGCAAGAACTTGACTGACTAAGCAAGTAGGAAAGTACAGCTGTAGCAAAAAATGCTGCTACTGCTGCATCAAGGTGAAAGGTCACACGCTGCTGGCTGAAAAAGGGGCAACAGCAGAGCGTGTTACCGTGAGAGTAGATTCAAACCTGTGGAGAGTGACTCCTTCACAAAATAACAGATTAATCAGCTAATTTGAATGAACGATCACTATCATTTGGTAGTGCTGTGGATATTTATGTCAGTTTCTACAGTCGTATCAGAACAGAAAATTGAAAAATTAACAAATAAATGATAAGATATCTGCCCTCTTCACAGCAGTTGATAAATGAAGGTTATTAGAAAAGACAATATGGAAACGACCAGAGTTGTTGTCGGGTAGGATCCACATCTGCCACATAGAAGGTTGTGTGTTTTATTCCCATCTAGTCATTAGAGCACGAGTGTCAAACTCATTTTGGTTTACGGCCGAACACAACCTCATTAGATGCCAAGTGGGCGGGGCCAGTACAATCATTATATAATTGAGTATAAATAACACGTCCATGTTTTACCTCTTGCAACGAAGAGTATCTAGCAAGTATCTTAGATATTAATATTATTTATTCAGATTCATATAATTGAGTATAAATAACCGACCATGTTTTACCTCTTGCAAAGAAGTGCAAGTATATTAGATATTAATATTATTTATTCAGATTAAATACATTTTTTTTAATATCCTGAACATGAAGTGTTTGTGTATTTTTTTATTTTCAATTTCAATTCATCAAGGTGGCCAGGCTGAACACAAACCTGTGCACCACACTGTGTGACACCCTGCACATTATTATAACATGAAGCTCCAGCCAAATATAAATTCAAATCTGAATACACACACACACACACACTGACAAAGCCCGCACCAGTCAGGCTGGGGGGGGGGGGCACTGACACTCTGTGTCATTGTGTGCACTTTGACACAAGTCAACTTTGTGTCCTTTATCAGCCATTTCCCAAAACACCACTAGTTTTTTCGTGTCACCTCGAACTTACCGCAGCTCTGTCCACTTCCTACCATCTCAGCAGCAGCCTGTGTACTGGCTGACAGGTACTCGCTCTGCCCTTATCGCCCCCCGGTGCCACAAGCAGCCACACACCTCTTCAGCATTTATCTGAATGAAGTACTTCCTGCTCTGGCTCTTCCTCTCTGAGGCTTCCTGAGAGAACATCAGTATTAGTATTTTGGCTGTCCTGGCTTGTAGCACACTTCAGAAATTGTTATTCACCAGCTGTGCCACCCAACGCAGCTCAACAGCTCTCAGGTTTGCTGTTGTGCACTAGCATTATTTACAAGTGACCACAGTGAATGTGGAGAGAAGGCAAAAGGTCCCAGACTTTTTGGCCACATCGTCCTCAGTGTTCACACTGCCATACATATTTCATGTTGGCAAAAAAGAACCTACTTGAAGCATGCATTAAATTATAAAGGAGAGTGACCAAAGGTAAACATAACTCATGACACCACAGTAATGTTCAGAAAAAAACATTTTTTAGACTTCTGATCACTGAGCCAATGGACTTGTACTCACTTTTTAAATGATAATCTACAAATTTTTGTGGGTATTTGTGAAGGTTCCCACTGCTCTTCAGGGAGGGATACTGCAGTAGCTGAGGACAGAAAAGCTGATTCTCTGTCTCCAGAAATTCAGATGTGTGATTGCCTGCAGCTGAAGTCGGTCCAGGTCTCTTCTCCTCACAGACTTGCAGATTAGTGTTCTAACCCAGTGGTTTTGAAAGTGGGGGCCTCGGGCCCCTGGGGGGGGGGTGTAGATTTATCCTAAAACTATATAAATGGTCACACGCTGCAGTAATCGTCTGAGTCTCAAGTTTCCGATGGTACCTGAATGCACCCTATTTGACAGCTGCAACTTTGGCAAAATTATGTCATAATCTGGGCAGATACAGTATGTGTAGCTAGAGCAAAATGGACAGTTGTTTGACTAGAAATACACTGAAGGAGCAGACTAACCATTTATTATTCACTGGGAAAATTTAGTGCCGAAAACATTTTCTTAACAATTTTCTTATGCACTCAATAGTGAATAAAACTAAGACAATATACAGTGTTTTAAAAGTTGATGCTTTTTTTGCATATTTTGTTGTCTGTGGATTTGCCTCTCGCCATGGCAACACTTTCCAACCAGTGCAGCTTGTGGCAAACTTCGCTCCACTGAGGATCAAGGTTAAAAGCTTGCAAAAGATTCATTTTGCCAGAATGATGTTAAGTTTTTACAAGGATAATAGAATTAAAGAGCAGATACTTTTTTTGCACTCGATGATTTACCAGTTCTTCTCTGAGATCCAGCTCAGCTTTTACACAGCGTGGCCACTGACATGGCACTGGCGCAACTGTCACTGGAACACTTAATGGCTTACAACGCTCCTCGTAGCTCATTGCTTGTGCGAGCTCTTGACCGCAGGCAAAAACAGTAAAGCAAACACGTAGTTGAAGCATTTGTTCGCTGCCCCCTCCTGGTTTGTGTGACAGGCAGCAGCAGCGTGGAGATTCCATCAAGTTGGCAGGCTGCTTCTTGCAGGAGAAGAGTTAATTGCTGTGGGACCAAAGCAGCCTTCAACATCCATCAACAAACCTCCTCTGAGCTCAGAGGGGTTGGAGGTTGGGTGGAGCACAGAGTTGAGGGGTTACTAAAGAAGTGTACGGGGGCACAGAGATGTAGGAAACATCTGATTTCCTTTGACAGCCTTGGCAAATAATCTTCGAAACAAACCACTGCAGCTGAGCTGCTGTTGTCCGTTGTGGGGAAGTTTAAATTTTAGCTTGAAGCAATCATTTCAGACAGTGGCTTTGGGTTCAGTTTGTGTCACGTACCGTGACGAGATGACTCTAATAGTCGTTTAAATCAGTACAAATGGAGACAAATCCACACAAAAAATATAACAATAATCTAAAGCAGAGATTTTCATGGTCTTTGTGTTTTTAGTCATATGTTGAAATGATAATTGTGCAGCTATTTAAGGACTAAAAAAAAAAAAGCTCCATGCAGCTTAGGCACAACTTGTTTACCTGCCTCGGATCATTTGTGAAAAAGCTTAAAAAATGAAGTTGGAGAAGTGATAAGGAGGAAATTCAAGAAGAATTTCTGACCGCTTAATAAAGATCAATGTCTGAAATCGTTATCTACATTCCCCCAATTTACCAGCCTTACTTAAGTTGAAACCTTTAGAACAGGTTCCTCGTTTTCCTTTTTCAGTGATCTGATCCCTGAAGGAAATACTGCAGTAGTGGAAGTACTTCTGTAGAAGTGCTTAGATCTAACATTCTTGGCTCAGATTGTTGAGGGTCAGTTTGAGGGTCTGTATAATGTTTTATTCACCTGGGACCCTGACACTAGTGGGTGTCTTTGTGGACGGTCTTACCAGATATTGGGTTTGTGTTTGTCTTGGACACCGAGCATCAACTCATTTTCTTCAAACGAAAACAGATTTTTTTTTTAGATTCACACATCACTATCTTTAAATGCACAGATGTAAACATTTGCAGACGACAGTGAAATGAGTGGCTACGAAGTTGCAGCGTCATTAAAATGTAAGAGAGTTTTTAAAAGAAGGAATCAATAAACTGAATCAAAATCCAAGCCAATAATAATAAATGCAGGAATAAAGCCAACGTCATCTCAGCAGCAGCGCGGTAGGCCTGTTGCAATACACGAATAAATAACTATCAAGAAAATATCAGATAACACTTTGCAAGGAGGATGAGACACTGGTTTGACAGGACAATAATTGGCTGCAGTTGTGTCAAACACTCATCTTTTTTATGTTCTTTGACCGAGCGATGTGTTTTGGTGCAAAGACAAATACTTCTCAGAAAGTCTGGAAGGTTTTTTTTAATCTAAGCATAAATGTTCAGCCACCAAAGGCCTGTCTGTACTCTGACTCCTCTGTTTGAACAAAGAGGCTTGGTTCTCTTTTTCTGCCCACTGTCCTCCCCGTCAGATGTGGCCACAAAAGTAGGGCAACGATGAAACTCTCATAGGGTTTCTGTGTGATCTTGTGGACAAGGTTGGAGGATGGAATCGGGGTCGTACGGACCACAGCAGACCTGCACATATGCAACTTTTAAATTGACCTTTAACGGGCTACAGCATCAATCCCCCGACCACTCTGTGAACACCAGTAACCTTTATGTTGTACTTAAGTTGGAAAAGTGCCGAACCCCTAATTAGCCTGAATGTGTGTAATTTAGATCATGTTAATGAGTGAATGTCATTTCCTTTAAAAGCAGAAATCTTTAACAAACTGATCCGATGAGGAGGATTTCCCGTTTTGTACTCGCCAAGTATTTTAGGTTAGGTTTCAATGAATGTGCAATACCCATGAAGGTAAACAGAATTTTTCTTTTCACCTCAATAATTGAAGATTAATTCAAGCCAAAAGGAATGAAAAAGTATTCAACACTACAGCTGTCGTTACATTAGACAATATGTCAATACAGATGTAGATAAAATAAATAGAAATTTTATTTAAAAATAAATTTTCAACTTGGTAACATAGTCAGTTACAAACAATGTGTGCTGAGCTTTTACACCAATTTTCCATTTTTTTTAAAAAACACTTTCTCCTGCTGTCCAGTAAATACAGTGCCACTTCAACCCTGTGGCTTTTTTTTCCACATTCCTTTAAACAAATGAGAGCTCAGATTGTGGGTTAAATAAGTCGTGTCCTTACAGCAAGTCTGGCTTTGAGCTGACATCGTTGACTTAGTTATTTAAACAACCATGAGACACTGAACTGAAAATGGAAAACAAAACAAACAAACACTGGCTGACTGGTGCACAGCTGGTGATCACAGGCTGGGATTGGAGTCGCTGGATCACAAAGTGTTTTCGTGTACACGAAGTATTGGGCTGATACCAATATCAGTACTGGTATCAGTGTGTCTTTGCAGTAACAACCATTTCCAAGGATGTGATTCTAATTCTATGCCAACGAACCCATTAGAAGCCTGTTCAGGTAGAGGGTGTGTGAAAGTTAATTAGCAGAGTTAAAGGTGTCTTTGCTCTTAATGGAATCTGCACAGATAAGCAGGAAAAAAACAATGGTCTGACCTCATCTGATTTTAATATTAATTAACTGATTTCTTATCTAATTATCTCATAATGGAACATATTTTAAAAACTTGAGCTACAAGTCTAATAAACATGGAAGGCTGGAACTCCAGTGGAAACCTTTAATTAACCCGACTCCTTCTCTGGCCTTCGACAATGAACAGTAAAGATAAGTGACAGGTTCTGTCTGTCGGGCCTTTGCTGCACTGCTGATGTAGACCCTGAATGAACTAGCAGCTTTTAGCAGATGGTATCAGAAAGATATAGGTGACCTGATGGAGGAAGATGGCCAGAGGATGCAGCACAACGGTCACTTGTTTTTATTTTCCTGAAAGAATGGAGTACCATTTAGTGACGCTGCATTTCTGCTCTCTCGACTCATCTTCCTTAGAGGTTCACATCTAACCTGTTCGTCTGGTTTCTTACACTATATTTCTGTCTGTCAAAGCTAGAACTGTGGATCAAATAAAATATTAATGTTTTTAAACATACATATACAGTATATATACATATATATATATTGCATGGACAAGAATTGTATGTTTTGGATGTGATTAAAGGTTTTTTTGTAATCATCTCCAGAATATATAAATAACTACACAATATTAAAGCCCTCCTTGTGCCGGGGTTTTTCAATAACATTACTTTCGTTCTGCCCTCATTATAACCCACTTAATATTCCATGCAAACCTGGCATTTGGTTTGATTGAAAGGCCGTCTACCTGTGCTAATTGCTCTGTAAACATTTGAGCCGACAGTTGCTGAGCACATGGGTGAAAGCCAGAGGTAAGCCATCCACCTAGCACCTCTGCTGCGCTCCTTCTATAAGCCTGGCTCGTTAATGTATTTAATCATCAGCGTGAAAAAAATGTTAATTGCATTTCATTATATATAATTTATGTAATTTTAGTCCAGGGATTTTTTTTCTTAAATGTCCAGATAATTTGAGTAGTTTACCCAGAGCTGCATAGAGATCTGGGCTCACTATGCCTGTCTCTGCTGCAGCCTGACTTCTGTGTGATGCTCTGAATCAAGACTCTATTTCAAGTTTATAGAAGAACTCTGCCTTTAATAGGTTGTGATGAACTTACTGGAGGGGACACGGACATTATTAACAATCGGGAACTACTGCTGTATCAGTGGGACAAGGTCGAAGCCATCGCCGTGTGACAGCGTGTCCCTCTTCAGTCACGGGATGGTCGAAGTCAAACGCTGGTGCCCGCAGCGTCGGTGCAGGCACCGGTGACCCTCGCCATGTACGAAGGACAACACTTGAGGGACTGATAACTCGCTCTACCGCAGCCGGTTTAATTGTATATACTCATCTCTTTTTAATTTATTTCTTGCCGTTTTTATAGACTCTGCACGGCCTGGTGTGACTTCCAGTATAATAATAAGGTAATTTTAAATACACATTACAGATACAAAGAAAACAAAAAAAAAAGAGCAAACATTATTTAACTCAAAATACATATTGATAACAGAAATAAGAATGCAAAAAAGAGAAAAAAATACAATATAGTTTTGTTTTCTAAATAGTACGTTTTTTTAAATGTTTAATTTACCTCTAATTTGTGCTAATTATGTTTTTTGTATAAATGTGGATGTCAGTGGATGTTCCTAGTAATACATCGGTGTATAAAGAAACAAAAGCAAAAAAAAAATAAAAAAAATAAAGATAAAAAAATAAAAATATCAGAGCATAATGGTTCTTAAATGCAGAACCATTATAGAACCATTAAATGTTCAGGTCTATAATTTCAAACCAAGTCTTCAGCACTTAACGTATTTTATCCACTAGATGAAATGTGTCGATCACCTGACTACAGTGAATTAATCAGCAGTCCTCAGTTGGTGAAATAATAACAACACACATTAGTGTCCGTCTGTACCGTATGTCTCTTAACTTCTCCTGCCGCTGTCACTCTGTGACGGCGCTCGGCTCCAACCATCATTACTACATCATTATAACAGCTACTGTGTCTCCTATAGCAGAGTGAGAGGCAGTAGATGGTGAGTGAAACCATTAGGAGGCAGAAGCATACAGCGTGGCAAGAATAAGTGAAAACAAAAGCATAATGAACTGCTGTTTGATAGAGGGGTCGGAGAGAGAGGGGCGCGGGTGGATGGGGGTCTTCTTCCTCTTCAAAGAGGATGGAATTCTCTAAAAATAAAATATCTCCAGCGACTAATCAGAGAGGAGAGAGAGGGTGACAGGAGGGAGCAGCAGAGATGTTTGTTGTTGGGCTCTTTTGGCTCCAACAGCCGTGATGCTTTAGGGGGAAATGGCCCGGACACATTTGGACGCTTTGATCAACAGGGTTCCCAGTTTCTCTGAAACGCATCCTGGCTGAAGGACCAAAGGGTTTTTACGTCCACTGATGTGAGTGAGCAAAGGCAATGCGGCTGCTGTTCCTGCACAACACTAGAAAAGGAGCTGCAGAAAGTTGAACAAGATGACGTTTGAGTGGCATTAATTGGTGAGCGGAGGAGAAATCCTCTGGTGAAACAGTGACACAGACAGCAGCCTGGTAATCTCTCTTCATGATGAGCTGCTCAAATCTCACTTAATGGAGGAAGAGTGTGAGGATCAACCTTTAATAACGGGTTTATTGTCACTAACGTTACAGTCATGTGTAATTATCACTGTGGTTATCACTGTGCTGTCTCACTGATGGGCCGTTAGCCTTTAAAATATGCATTTTGAACTATTTTACGGTGTCCAAGTCTGGAGAAGGTTTTCACTTCAGGGCCTGGAAAAATAGCTCAACAATGTGCACTGTTATATTTAACATTATTATTATTTTAAATGCAATCCATTCTCTTATGAACCTCAAACATAATCCAGGTACCTGAATGCATCACATTTACATAATAAGTTTATCAGTCAATTATTTAAATTTATCAGAACAAAAATATAAAAGTGATATGAAAAATTATTACAAAATTTGTTTATATATTATATTTTATTTTGGTTTGTTTTTTACTGAATGAGTATTATTTACCATTCAAATGAGGCTATATTTTGGTATGTTTTTGACTAAATGAATATTATTTACCATTCAAATGAGGCTATAGAATTAATGAACTCGGATTTGAAGTAATGGTTCCCATCTCTTCATCAATTACTTTATTCCTGATAATCACTCCTCAGCTGTTAATATTTTCAGTAGTATGTGCAGACATAGAAGTTGTCATTATGTGGTATATTTGCATGTGTTTAAAAATAAAAAATCAAAGATTGATGTTAGAGGTGAAGGTCATGGAAAACATCTGATGGATGTTATTTTGGAATTGAAAACAAGTAAATAAATAAATTGACGTCGACCATAGAATCTGGGGCGAAGAAACAAAGATGAGCATGTCTGATACGAGGGTGAGAGAGAGAGAGAGAGAGAGAGAGAGCGCTTTTACTGCTGCTTCCTGAGCTTGGAGCACACTTCATGAATCCATTAGAGTGAATGGGTTTACTGACTCTTAAGGAAGAAAAAAAAAGGAGGAAATGTAGTAGTGACATGTCCTTATGCTTTCAGTCTGCTTGGCCTTGGGCTGACAGAAACTGCAATGGGATGAAAACAAGAGAAAAGAGTAAAATAAAAAATGGTACAAGCCCCTGGGATGGCAGCGCTCCGACACAGAGGAGACATTCACCGCAACACACCGTCAACTGGCTCACTCTGTTGATTATATTCATTACTACAACACAGTAAAACGCTCTCAGAATATATATATACATATATTCCTTTTAGACCTGATTCTTAAAAAAAGATTTTGGAGGAATGTATATACATATATTCCTTTTAGACCTGATCCATCATTTTGACTTAATATAACATTTCCCAGCATTGTGGAGATTTTGTTTTTTAAGATGGTCCCAAAAATATTGTTTTGTCTCTATCTTTGTTCCTAGCTTTAATATTTAGCTTGAACCTATTTTTTTTTCCGTGACTAGTTGTTCTCAAACTATTTCCACAGTGCCCCGCTAATTATACATTCAAGGGGGTCTGAATGGTTGTCTCTACATGTGGCCCTGTAATGTACTGGTGCTGCGTTCAGGGTCTGCGTCATCCTCACTGTTTGGTGCTGTTGAGTCAGATGTTTTAAGTAAAACCAAAGCCGTTCCTGCTTTTCTTCTCGTTCTCTGCATGTGTACTTCCTCAACCTCCTCCTCCAGTGTCCGCTGATCCATACACCAAGACTTAATGACTTAAGGCCAAGTTCGGCTCTATCTAAAAATACCAGTGCACCCTCTGTAATGAGACCAAATCAGAGACAGTACTTCTCAACCAGAGGCAAATTACATGCAGCTTTTTGGTCAGAGCCCACAGAAGCAAACACTCTGTCGTGGATAATTGTAATCATCTCAATTAATTGCCTGCACGTAAGATGTCCCTCATTGGTGGGGATGAGTGATTATGCTGTAAGTGGTTCTGCCCCATGGTGCAGCAGGCGTCCAATCTTCCCCCATCTAATTATAGGGGGAGTTATCGTGTCCCTAATGACTTTCCATGTTGCCTGCTCCTTAAGGAGCCGAGGATAAAGGCGAGGACAAAATGATGTAAAGTGCATTATCATTGGCATTAGATTCCTGGCGGCAGTACTTTATATAGAGCTTGATTCCCTTCTAATAGCCGTGCTCTTTGGAGAGACATAAGAAGAGAACTAATGAGTGACCACACTCTTCATTCCTGAAAATGTCAACTTTGATTTTGGTAAAGAAGGAAGGATTGCAAAATGGGTGGAATTCAGTTTTTTATCTTTAGTGAGTGAGTTGTGGGAACACAACCTCAAGTGAAGATTAAGAAATAGAATAATATATATATATATACTGTATCTATATATATACAGTATATAGACTGTTTACGACTGTGCGATTGTAAGGTGAGACTCGTGCACATTGCAGAGATGTCACTTTGTCATAAAACACGCAGAAAGCAGATTTCAGCACACAATTGGTTCGCCGGTGATTTACCATCTTTTATCTGATTTGTTTCGCTGACTTATCGGAGGTAAGCTTTTTAAGAGATGTTGAATAAAGATAAGATCAGCAATCCCTCCATAACTAATCCATTTCTCTCTCACACATGCAAACGAATGCTTGCAAATAAAATTTGATCCCAACAAATTTAATGAAAAAGAAAGTATGAACTAAAAAAAGCAGAGATGAGGCCGTAGTGCCGCGTTATCCTTGGCTGCTTTTACCTCAGCGTGTCCTCCAGATGCTTTCTGATGCCTCCTGAATTGTTAATCAGCCAGTTGAATATTAGGAGCTAATAAACTGCTGATCAGCCACAGGCTACATTGTCGACTTATAAATACAAAACAGCTAAGTTCCCATGATTCGTTTAGAACACGTTTGATTGGATGTGCAGTCACATACATTTAGTCTTTGGTTTCTTATTCATCGACTTTTTCTTACAATTTAATAAACTGTCATCATTTAAAACTTACCTCTTTTTTAAGACTCATACTGTATAAACAACCGACTAAAATGGTGGTTAAATGATAATAATAATAATAATAAAAAACTCAACAAATTCATACTCAAAAGACAAATGTAATTCATCTTTTCCTCTGGCAGTCTAACACGTGTTCAGCTTCCAGCAGCAGAGCCTCGAGCTGGGCCAAGAAAAAACCAACAATGCTTACAAATGAGA
>NC_024308.1:4277671-4345156 GCF_000523025.1 Cynoglossus semilaevis
ACCTGGCAGTGTGTTGGAGAATCCAGTGTAAATTTTGGCAGAAAATGTCAGACTTTTTAAAAGATGCAATCAAATGAACAAAGAGAAAATGGGATTTATAGAGTATTTCTGCCACTTTTTTATTACCCATTGAAATATCTTCCATTCACAACTTACATTATTATTATTATTATTATTATTATTTAATAAAGTGGTGGTGATAATTATTATCCATCCATCCTTTTCATCCACTTATCCAGTTACCAGTTATCCGTTACCAGGTCACGGGGGCAGCAGTCTCCATGACCGCCACCCAAATCACACTGCACCGTACCAACCCCCCCCCCCACAACCTTCCTGCAGGTGGTGAGTCCACTGGAAGGTACCAACTACCCTAACTGAGATTCGATCTTGCCCAGGAGGTGAACCCTGGGGTTCCACACCAATGACAGAGACGTTGCCTCTGGGCCAAAGCACCACGATAATTATTATTACAATATAAATGTATAATATTTTCTAGGGCTCTTAACTAATTCCACTGTTGAGAGAAAAAAAAACACTGTACACTCCCCAACAAAATAACCCCCCACTGCCACAAATGCCCCCTCTCCCCCTCAGCCCCCACTCCCAGCGCCCCCACTGTTGTGACTGAGGAACACATCACATACTGTAGGCCACAGGAGCTAAATTAGGCCCAGGTCCAGCAGGTCAGGTGGAGCTCTGTGCTCTGGCCGATACCTTATCTTGCACTGTCAGCAGGTCTCCACTGTCCCTGGAATTAATTGTGTCTGTCCACTTGAGACAAGGATGACACACAAGTCTGTGCTCAGCACATCCCCACTTCCGCCTGTCCACCAGCGCCACCATGTTGGAAAGGACAAGAGAGGGAAAGAAAAAAACATTTTTTATTCAGTGTGGAACTGTTGTGTAAGTGCTCGTCACCTTTGTCAGGACCTTTTTTTGTAGTGAAGATCTGAAAGGTTTTTGGGATTTGCAGCCTTTGACTGTTTTTCTGCGACAGTTTAAAGGAAAGTCTGAGGTAAATTAAAGCAGAAGATAATGTTTACCTCTGTGAGTTTGCCCGGTCATCCTCAAACCTGTAACCTCTTTCACTTGAATGACTCTTGAGTCTTCCATTAAAATTTAAAATGTCTGTCTGGCTGCAAACACTTGAGGGAAATCATGTTTGAAAAATAAAAAAAAAGATTGTTAATATTATTGACCTTTTTAACATGGGATTTGCCAGTGTCTGTTCTGCAAATGTAGTATTTTAAACCAGTTAAAATATTGTATTTATACTATATTTGTAGGATCGTTGAACCACAGCGACACAACATCTGACATCTTCAACTTCTCCTGCATTTGAATCCTAGTCACTCCATCAGAGTTCTGGGGTTTAGTGAAGTTTTTTTCCTTCTCAGTCCTGACTCTGTGGCCCTCCTGTTTGCCTGCTTTTCCTTGTACTCAATTGAAGCAATTATTCGCTCCACTTGGCAAATTTGTCCTCCTTTCACCATTAAAGTCGACAGATGATTTAAAAGGCACCTACAGAATGTCTAAAAGCCAAAGCATTCCAGTTTGGGCTCTAATTTGTCCAATTAGGCAGCTAATGAGCTAATTTAGAGCTCAGTGAACCTTCAACACGAGGACAGCAAGTCAGTAGGTTTGGGTTACAGGACCAGGCTGAGAGGAAAGTTTTACAGAAGTTAAGGTGAAGAATAATGAATGGGTTTATAACTGTTCACATTCAGATTTTGGTATTTACAGTGGTCAAATAATCAAACCTTCAAAATCAGGCAATTCATTCAGACTGAGTTTTTGTAATAAAACTAAAATATATTCTCAACTAAACCAGTTAAAAATAATCACTTTCCTCCCAAATCTAACATGTTATTATCATTTTAAGTTGCAATCACAATCTAAAAGCTTTATAAGTTTCTGTTCTAAACGTACACTCGTGGTCCGTAGTCTGTCTTTTTTTTTTTCCTTTTGTAACATGAACCCTAACTCCTAATAGCTGTACTGCCCCAGTGGCCTCTGACAGCACTGCAAGGCTTTTGTCTTTGGCGTCTAATCGACCTCTGTGACAAGGTTAAACTAAAGAACATTCCTTCCCTTACGTGCCTGCTCTGCAAAATGAGAGATGACTGCTCTGGTACCACCTCCAAAAAATTAATGTGTGAAGCCTGAGCAGCTCTGAGTCATTCTTAAAAAAAAAAAAAATACCACAGCCCTGCACAAACACCTGCTCAACCAGACTTAAAATCTATAGTTTTTATTTAATATTCAGCTGTTCCATCTGTACATGAAAAACCTCTGCAGCATCCAAATAAACTGAGGAACAAAAACAAGTAAAGAATACAGTCCAAAGTTAGATTAAACATTATTTAAATTATTGATCATTACCTGAGTAAAAATATTCATGTTAATGGGTGAAAGTGTAAAAAAATAAAAATAAAAATCTGACCATCCAGTAAGATTATCCAAATAAATCTTATTTTAACTTCTCTCTGTTTGTCACAACATTGATTATCCAAATAAATCTTACTTTAACTTCTCTCTGTTTGTCACAACATGACTTTTGATACATTTAAAATGATGTTAAAATTTACAGCTGCTCAGTGCAGATGACGTCTGGTTCTTGGTTCTTGGTCTATAAATGTACAGTGTACTGCAGGTGAATATTTTGGAGTGAACTTGTTTTACTTTCTTACTGCTGTCCATTTCTAAATCCTTCCAATGTGTCAAGTCGTCTTGTCCATTTGGTTGATGGTCTGTGGCGGGAACAGCTGGACGCGGACCGAGACCCACGAATAAAGGTGTTGTGGAAAATAGCATCAGACAGCATATATAACTTTGTCTACAAAGTTATATATATATATATATATATATATATTCATACATATGCAGTGTTTGTGTAACTATATACTGTATATAAGTGTAGATTTATGCATGTATATATGCATATATATTTATAAATGTCTATGTAGATTAATACATTCAAATGTAACAAATAAAATAATGAAAAAGACATGGAAACTGGAACCTGATTTTGAGGCCTAATGCTCACAGTAGGCACTTTCAGTCAGGCTAACAGCAGACCGTACTAGCTGTCAATCACAGTGCGCTTTCATACGCTCATTACCCGTTGTGCTCCATTATTTCTGAATGAGAGCATAATTTACAAAAATTGACATTTTGTTCAAATGTATCAGACCCTAAAGTAGTAATGGGATCATAAAACCTCCAGGAAAATATTTAATGGTGTTTTAAATCAAGTCAGAAAGAGCCTCATTTTACCAGTGTTAATAATAGAGCTGTCCGGCTGGTCCAGCTCACTGCTAGTCCTCTGCCACTTCCTGGACAGCCAACGGCGTCCATTTCTTATTTGCCGTCCATAATCAAGAGCTTAAATAGTTACACATAAAACAACAAGACGAAACTGTCTCATTGATTTGTTTGTCCTTGTCCCAACACCAAGGAGACACAACAGAAAAGGAACCAACCGCTGTAGAAACCCAGTGAGAGAAACCAAGTGACGTCCTCTAAAGTTACTCAGACAGAAGTTGTAGATGTGCAGACAATAAGACAGGGAGCAAACAAACAAACAGAACAAACACACAGACAGAAATGGGAAATTCGGACTCGGCCCTATCATCTGGACTTATTTCTGTGATTACAATTAGTGTCTCTGTTCCGATGCATATTTATGATTCTTTGATTAAAAATGTAAGACGCTGCATGGGTAATTGGGGATGTTAATGAAAATAAACTTTTTTTTCACATGCAGAGACAGCATTTATAAAGAGGACAAAAAAAAGTCCTGAATAACAAGACTAAATAAAAGAGACTCATTTTGGTGCCATATGGTGGAAAGACGGTTAGTGCTCTAGCATCACAGCAGGAAGGTCACCGGTCTGATTCCAGTGACAACTGGTAATCATTCTGTGCCTCGAGTTTGCCTTTAATCCCATGTCGGATTGTCCTCGTTCTTGTTCCCCTCCTAAAATGGATGAAGTAGTAGAAGATGAATTAATAAATAAATAAATATATCTATCTAAGTAAATATAAAACAGTGATATATGCTGTTATATATAACAAATACTATATAAAATACTACTTTATTCATGTTTACAGGCATCATAGCTCTACCATTTTAATTACGTTCAAAATCTGAGCTTTATATCAGGCACTTTTCCCTGATTTTGAAATATATTTTGGGGGCATTTTGGCTTTTCTCCAGGGCATATTTTTAATGTTAGCAGTAATGGAACCTGTTTCATCTGCAACTGTTTGCACTTGTCGTGCTGACCGCTTTCCACCTGGCCATTAAATTAATTAACTATCTATTTTATGAGGGCATTAAAAGCCTCCATCACATAGATTTCAAGGACAGTTTCAGATTTAAAGGGCGTTTGGCTTCAAGCCCTCGCAACATTCAGACTGCAGGTGAAAATGGCTTCATGTCCTAACGATATGTTTGGGTTTAAGAAGCAACACTATACTGTTGGTGTGAACAGTCAGAGACAAACCTTGTATGGTTTTTTTAAAATTATTATTTCAGTTTTGTCAAGTCAGCACGCTCGTCAATACGGCAAATTGGAAAGGGACTCGTCACCTCACATTGTATCCTGAGCTCCTTCTCAGTTCTCTGACTTTGCTCGTGCATGGATGAAAACACTAACAGTTTTGCTCTCCTCTGTGCCATCACTACAAACCTGACACTTTTCTACCCTGTCTGAGACCAACTCCAACAAACTGAGAGGGGAACAGGGGCAAATCGCCCTCAGCCATCACACCTCTTTTGGCTTCACTTCGGAAAAGGGTTTTGCGGGGGGGGGAGCTGCCCTGAGGCAGGTATTGAGCCGGGCTGATGCTGAATGATTGTGTGGCAGGCAGTTGGAGGCTGGACGACCTTCAAATGGGTTCAGAAGGAGCTGGTACCACGGCGTCTGTACAGGATGAGTAGGTAAATCAATAGGCAATATACACAATATATATGAGCTGAGATCCAATACTCGTCAGCTTGGCAAAGGTGATGCGATAGCGATGTGTGAACTCTGTAAATTGAGCCAAGTGTGAGATAGAGTGTGTGTGAAACGAGAAAGGTGTCGCCCAGAGAGCTTTGCTTAACAATTCGCCGTATTTTATAATCCCTGCACCTGCACAAATGATTTATTCCCATTGGTTTGTAAAAGCTTGTTATTATAGAAAGCACTCTTTTATGATTTTTTTTTTTTCATTTCTGCCTTGGCTCAATAGTGAGACATGAATTAAAACCCCTTAAAGGAGGGGATTAAAACCAACCAAATTTCCATCCATTCATTTCATCTGAGGTGTGCGGCGGGTGGTTAAAGGCTAGACAGGCTGCTGGAGACGTCCTCTCCTCCACCTGCACCTTCCATTTAATTCCAGGGCACTCCCAGGCATTTTCACGACAGATGGTATCTGTAATCCCTCCATCTTAATTTTCTCCCAGTAACCTGAGGTGTCTTCTCAGTTAGGGAGGGCCAGCCACAATGAAAACATCCAAGTCAAAAGTACCAAGGAATCCTTGAGCAAGGAACCACCCTGGAAGAATCCTGATTTTCCTGCACCATTTCATCTGCCTCCTTCTAACTCTGTGAAGCCACGGCGCTGCTTTAAAACCTGCTTTTTCAAAGCCTTTCTCTTACTGGCTCTAGGGATGAGGTGAAAGGAAATGTGGAGAAAAGTCACCATGGTACTGATTAAACTGTAAAAAAATCATAAAAAAAAATGTATTCTAAAAGCAAAGTAAATCAGGAATCTCTACTTATCAGATCAGCTTGTAAATGTTGATTATTTTTTGAATATACTTATACGCCTTTGTCCCCCCCCAAGACTAAGTTAGTTAGTTAGTACTCTGTTAGTACTGTATCTAATGTCCCCCCTATGATTCACCTCCTGGATTGAATTGAATTGAATGTTTCTCATCAAAATCTCTACAGTCTTTTAAAATAACCAAGGTAGAAAATGTATCCCTAAATAAATCAATTTGGGTAAAAAAAAGTTGATTTAAGGCTGTTTCGCAGTAGAAGAGAACCATTAAGTCTGAATCACTCCATGTTGTGTTTACGCAAGCTGGTTTCAAAGTAAACCTTTTATTATCCAGCCCACTTCCTGCGTCGAAATGACGTCTGTGCTCAGGTATGAGTCGCTGCTTAACTTCTGTCAGCTACATTTGCACCAACTGTGACCCTGAGAATGTGGAGTAATGAAGGCTTTTAATGGGGTTCATGGTGTTCCTTAATACATTAGGGCTAATATGTATATGCTGAGCTGCAGCTCCAACATCAAAGAAGGCGTGTGTGTGTATGTGTGTGTGTGCAGCATCATATATCCCTGTTTATTATACTGTATAATTTAGTGTGTTTTTCCACTGAACGACAGTTTTGTCTTTGATGACTCCATATATAACATATAAACATATAAATCATGCATGCAGATTACATCACATTGCTTTGCTGTGTTGGTTTACATTTATTTACAGAGACCTATGTAATGGTTGACTACAGTATCGATAGGACATTATGTGCAGCCAACGGCTGTAATTTTGTAGTCATTTTGACCTCTTTAATTTGCCAAAATATTGCCTGTTTGGCAGCACAGTGTGCCCCTAGTGGCAGTGGCCGAATCTGAATTATGTTGTCCTTGGTGAACAAAGTATTATTCAGTAAAGTTTTGAGTACCGTCTGATCATATCACTGTGTAATGCAGGTGAACTCTTCACTAGTGTTCTCAGCCGACCTTCTCGTTTCAGGGTTAGTTTAAGTTAAAAATAATAACAGTTTTCATTTAGAGAACTATCTATAATAATTATTGCAGACAGCCAAACTATCAATGGCATGGTTGTATTTGACGTCCACAGAAATTGAGGCTGTTTCAAGGGAGTCAATGGGTTCACCACTGCATACAGAGACAAACAGTCACGTCTACAGTATGGTGGATTTATAATGTCTGATCAAGCTAACCTAATAAATGTGTTTCTGAGCTGTGGGAGAGTATCAGGGTGCCCCCCCCCCCCCCCCCATGCAAAATCCATACTGAAAAATATTTATTAAAAATACATTAACAAATGTTTTTAGATATTTCATATTTATATATATATATAATATTTAAGACATATTTTTATGTATATATCTACAGAGAGAGCCATATATAGAGAAATATATATATATATATGTTGATGTACACATGGACATATATATGTAAATTTCAGACTCCTCACTGACTCCTTGTTTTTTTTTCTTCATATACTGATCTTCTTCTTTATTTCACTAAAAGTGATGGTATTTCCGGATAATTCCGCTGTCATAGGCTTTGATTAAGTATGCATGAGAGAATTTACACCCGTATTAATAGGGTGTGATGTGGGAAGGAAAAAGCCTGAGTGACTCAGCAACTAAATAAAATACATTTAAATGTGTGTGTGTGTGTGTGTGTGTGTGTGTGTGTGTGCGGGGATTGGCTGATACTGATAGGATTTACCCATTCCTCTGTGTCATTCGTTGCATTAGAACAAAATGAAGTATGGAGGGCTGCCACTGAGTCATCTTAGAATTTGTTAATGTGCGTTAAACAAGGTGTGTGTGAATATGTATGTACGTTAGGGGGGTGATGTTGGTGATTGTGGGGGAGGGGACATTGGATGAGGGGGGCATTTAACAAAATGAATAGCTCTTGGACTAAATTAAATTTCAGCCAGAATTAAATGATGGAAAGTGGTCTCTGTGTGTGTGTGTGTTGCTGGATCGCTGTAAGAGGGCAATATTGCTAAAAGGCTTTTAGAGGATTAATGTAATGTTTTTTTTTCTTCTTCTCCTTCTCTCTCCCTCTCTCTCTCCCTCTCTTTCTCTCCCTCCCTCTCTCTCTTTCTCTCTCTCTGTGCCAGTATTTTTTTTTATTTCTTTGTGCTCCGTCCAGGTGCTCATAAACCACAGTGTTCCTTTTGCATTGACATTTAGTAACGAAACTTGGCGGTGAGCCAGTCAACAGGATGCAGTGTCCAAAGATGTGGGCACAGTGTTGTGTCAGGTTTCTGCACGTCCGTGGGAGGCATCATGTGAAAAGTGACACGCATACTGCTGTTTTATTGTGCTCTGATCAAAAAGTGGATGGCATGCTGTCAAAGCTGCTGCGCTGGATAAAGGAATAAAAATATATTTAAAAGTTTGGTTTCCTGCAGCAATGCTCATTTGTCCATCAAAAGTTATGTTTCCCGGGAAGAAACCTTCGACTTATTCCCTTGTAAATTGACCTGGAGAGAAATAGAATTACAATAAAGTCCAAAATTTATTTATTTTTTACCAGTGTAGATAAACAAACATTTTACCAGCCGTCTAGGATTGAAGATTAACAGGTTGTTGGAAGCCAAACACAGTGGGACCGTGGTTGTCGAACGCCTCCCTTTTCGAACAGTCACAAACAATATTTTTAACCAAAAATTGCCCCGGTTGTCGTATCATAACTTGGTTGTCAAACAAGTCAACAATATCAGGCAGGCAACAAGTGAAAAAAAAAAAGCTAGTGAAAATGGAAAGGTGAAAAGAACAGTAGAAGTACAAAAATAGAAGTTGTTGAAGACTTCCACACACTACAGACCAATCAGCTTGGGCCACTCACTCGGTGGTTGCTGCACCAGTTCAGTACTTGGTAGCTGACATTTCACACAGTCCGTCCTGATCAACAGTACCGGGTCCTTTTTCCTCCGACAGCTTCCTGCAGCCGCTCACTGCGATAAAACTGTGAATCATTTCTCACTTGATCGTCTGGGCAAACAGAACCGGTACAGCACCTCATCTCTCTCAATCACTGTAATCGTCAGCACTTGGAAAAGTTTGGCTAGTGATAAGTGATCGTCTGTCTCCTCAGTAAAGGAGGATAATGAAAGATAATCACAGCGAATCAGTGTGATGTAGTAATCGTGCACCTGTGTTTCTCTGTTGTTTGGCTGCACATTTGAATGATGAGTTCTTTCTGCACTGCTTTAATGTTTGTGATTGATGTGAGGGTTGGATTCTTTTTTTTTTTTTAGTCAGAGGTTGAATGCCTTGCTCAAGGACACTAAATGACACAATGAATGACTTCCTGCCACTACAAGCTATTTTTTTTACTGTGAAACTTGTTTCCTGAAGGTCCAAACAGCAATTAGAGAAGTGGAGTCATTTTTTATCTACAGTAGCGTCACCGGGCCTGCACTTTACATTCATTTGTCACATTTCAAACTTTCACCTCACTAGGTGTGTGCTAGGTAATTCCGAAATAATTCATAACAGTGGTGATGACCTTTGACCTCCCTATGACCAAAGAGCAGCCACTAAAACATCATTTACATCAACAATTCTGTTCATTTTTGTTAAAAAAAATAATTACTTTTACCTTAATTTATAAATGTATTATTATTATTAGTTGTAGTAGCAGTAATGATGATAACATTTACACCAAAATACATTTTGACCAACGTGTTGCCTGATGATAACATAGCCAAAATACATTTTGACCAACGTGTTGCCCCTCAGCTGCTGTTTGTTAAACACTTTACATGAAGACCATGACATTTGTTAATCTCATTTGTGGCTTTGTGTTTCAATCACTGTATGTGAAATATTGAGTTTGGTTACATTTGGCCTCTACGGTAAGTAAAGGGTTTCTCTTTCAGAGTATCTTCTCAGAACAACAAATCTGAAAGAGAGAGTCCATGGAAATTAGCACCCCATAGAGGCTAAATTTGAATTTCTAATCTCAGGGTCCCGTGTGTGATTTTAATGGAGTTATCATTTTGCAGACACTATTTGCATCAGCAGATTAAAAGCTTCCTTTACAATGAATGATGATGTCAGCCCTCAGAGGGAAAAGCAATAAGCAGTCGCCACACGCTCATCTGCTGAGAGCTCTCTTTTGTGCATAATCTATTTTTTATACATGTTTTACAGCTTTATTATTTTGTAATTCTGAGGCTTCTGGCCAACAGAAGGGACTGGAACAAAGAGTCAAAAGACTTGGACACTGGTTCCAGTGTTGTATGAGAGCGAGAGAGAGAAAGAGAGAGAGAGAGAGGCAGGGAGGGAGAATGTGTTAATTATTAATTTATTCTTGTCCAGAGAGTGAGGAGCCTGCAGACTCTGACCTTCGGATTTCATCCTACCAATTTCTTTGGTCTTTCAAGGAAAGCATGAATCTAATTTAGGCCCAGGAGCTTTGCAGCTTCTTCCTTTAATCTTCAACACTTGGTGAGTACAGGAGTGGGGGATAGTGGTATGAAGAGAAGACCAAGGGAAGTGGAAAAACACAGGGTGAGGGTGAGCAAGAAACTTAAAAAGAACAAAGAAAGGGAGAGAGAAGTGGGGAAGAGAAAGATCCCTGAAGACCTTATTTTTTAGGTTTGATGAAATTCCCATTTCTGTACACATTACAGGAGGCAGAAATGCATGCCATTGATTTACTGCCTCTGATGACCAGCAGCATGAAAACTAGAAACACCATCAGCATATAATTAGGTTTCATATGCGAGGACAACCACGTTCTCCATGTTACTAGTGCTGGGGAAATCAGTTCTGTGGTATCAATAAATTGATAGCATTGATGAGTATCGATTACTCCCATTAGGTATCAATACTAATTAATGAATGGAAAAGGGCCTGCTTGCTGCTGATTGGCTTTTGTGCTGTAACATAAAACGGATCCATTCATGTCACATGACCACTGACCAGAACTGAACAGTCAAGGAGATCAAATCAACTTCACATCTTTGTTCATTAATAGCAGTATGTAAACTCTTTACATTCATTTATGTAAAATAATGTCCTTTTTTTTAACTAATGTGTTGTGATAAATACATATTTATATTTATGCATTTAGGATACAGTTTTATTCAAAGTGAATTACAAGAGGAGGGTTGACAATCAAACATGTGGTTCCTCTGGGAATCGAATGCAGGACTCTGTGTTTCCGAGGCAGGCATGCGAACCGCTACTACATCTACAAGGTAGATAAGCTCATGTGTGTCTGAGATGGAGGACATTACTGTGAGACTCAGATAGCACAAGTTCACTGCAGGTCATTTTCAATCTTAAAAATATAATGTCATTATTTTTAGGAATTCTGCTATTAATTTTGCAGGTGCATGGAAGGACAGCGGGATGGAAGTTTGTTCTTTTCCTAAAATTCAACTTCAGTTTCTTTAGAAAAGTCCCCAAACTGTCTCAGTCTCTTGGACGCTGAACACATTCACATTCAGCAGAAGTCCACACAGGACTATTAAAACCAAAACTGCTGAATTTGTAATGCTGGAGGTTTGACCGTCGTCTGAGTGGTCAGGGCAGCAGGAGACGCCCTGTCCCTGCTTTATGCCTGCACTGCAGTGGGAATAAGGACATAAAGTTTATCAAACCAAGTTTGACAAAACTGTAATATTTAGTTGGGAAATTTACCTAACTTTATTAAACAGATAGAAATGTTGTTTTGCTCAAAGTCTGAACAAAATGATCATACAGTTACCATTCGGCATGTTTCCTCGGTCAGCTGGCTCATTGGTAACATTTGGTATAAAAGGAACATCCACCAATGGTTTGATTTCCTTAGTCATTTTATTAGTTTAAAGTTTAATGACCAGATTCACATTCGATTCCATGTCAATTAATTTGAAAAAAAAAGACCAAACTGTTATCATCAAAGGGAAGTCTAATGATACAGGTGTGCAGCAGAAGGACATTGCAGTTGCTCTAGTACGGAGGAGGACATGAGTCCATGGTAAGGACGTCTCTGCCCACACTGATTCTCTAAAACAGCTGGTCAATGTCCAGGTAAAGCCAGTTTTGTGGGTTGCTGTTATTGTTGTTGTCTGAAGACGACAGCCCATTCAGCGTTATAACCCTGGACAGACAGAGGACGGGTAGAAAAATGTCTCATTAAAATCTTGCAGTGGCTGTCCTGTCTTTGGACCCAGTCTACCAGTCTACGCTGAGTCAGACTCCTGTTGCCTGAGACCTCAGAATTTCCATTTCCAGTCAGATGGTGCATTAAGGTTCCACAGTCATAATACAAGTACAAATAGTACAAATTGGCTTTTTTTTTTCACGAGATTCTCTTATTTCCAGTAATCTTTAATTCACTTTTCACATTTTGTATTCACGGGTACATTCCTACATCCGCCTCAGCTCTAATTGACATGTCTGTCAACATGACAGAGCTGTGACAGGCAGCTCCCTGAGGAGCACGTCCATTCTTCTTACCCCTCTTACCAGGCACTTTTGCACAGCATTCCTTCACACGCTTTATTTTTTCATCTTCATCACTGATGTCAAATTCCACATTTTATAAAGATGTTGAATGGATTTTTGGAGATCTAACTTTCTTAGGAAATAATTTGTACAGAAGCCCCCCAACAACAGCTACAAAGTCACTGAAAAAGTCAGACTGTAGATAGAAACTACAGCAGGTCAATTATTCTTGTAAGTAATAAACGCCTCTGAACAAAACACAAAACTCAGCGCTATATGAATATTTTTGCAAATAAAGTACAATTGTCTTGATGTCTTAATAAATCACGGTGAGAATAGAGGTCATAAAAACCCTCTTCCCTTATGCCTTTCCAAACTATTTTACCAATGGGACAAAATTAAATTCATTAATTTTGTTAATGTCTTTTCATTTTTGACAACCTTCTTCGAAAAATGTACGGTTTCACATAAAGAAAAAAAATTATATATATTAAATAAAAATAATTTGATTTTTTAAAATGTAGGTTTTTTTTTTTTCAAATAAAATACGCACAAAACATTGATAAAGATGTGTTTAGTGAATCAATTTACAGAAAGACAATGTTAAATAATCAGTGCAATTATACAGTAAAGGATTCCAAAGTCATCAGCTCAGAGCTCATTTAAGTGGCTCATAGTGAGTCAGAATGTAGGTTTTTTTTTTTTCAAATAAAATTAACCCAGTAAAAATGTATATAAAATAGGCCAAAAAAGCATTCATCTGTTGGCCGGTCATTAAAATATTCTATCTTTGTCCTGGTTCTCAAGTCCAACTATCTCTGTGATCCAGGCTAGACATTACTGTATCTATATTAGAATCATGTAAATAAATGCTATAGTGATCCAGGCTAGACATTACTGTATCCATATTAGAATCCTGTGATCCAGACATTACTGTATCCATATTAGAATCATGTAAATAAATGCTATCAGAACAACAAGGAATTATGGGATATATAAAAGAAAATCAGATGATTGTGAAGTATCCTCCTGTAAGTGTTGTGAATAACAGACAGGCCACAGACTGAGTCAGAAAAAGAAAGAAGCATCTCCACAGGGTCGAGGTTATTGCCCTTAAGTGGGACAGCTCTGACTCCAACTGCAGCTCATACCCCGGGTCTGTCTTCTACTTGCCTTTATGTCTTTTCTTGTAAACACTGCTGACCTAACAACACACAGTGGACATGTAGTGAGCCTCTGTGTGTCCACTGAAGCCATGTTGTGACTGCTCCTGTCACAGATGTCTTCAAAGTAACACCGTGTCAATGGCGAAGCATTAGAGTGCACTGCATATCTTTGAAAGCAGTGCTGCGGCTGAGCTCACTGGTGTAATGGTGGCGATAACTCTGTCCAGCTTCTGTTTCTGCTGACTTTGGTTGAAAAATATGGGCTGTTAAAATAAAATAATGTACATTTTAAATGCTTTATTTTGGGGTTCAGAAAAGTGGTTTGCTCATTATAATGACTTATTACAGACTGATAACAAACAGAGCTAAGCTAATGGTGCTGACGATTCACTAAAATAACAACGCTGAATGTCAGAAAACACATTCAAATTACCAAAACCTGTGACGACGATGCTTTTATATCATTAAATGTTAGAAGATAGGAGAAGAAATTTTTAAATTCATGAAATCGTTGATCATCATCCATGTTAATGCTTCACATCCTGGCATTTTCTACCAAATTCTAATACACTGATATGGTTTATCTACTATACAATGACTCTTCCTTTCACAATAAGGATTTTTGGAGGTTTATTGTTAATAAAAAAAAACCTCCCCATACCAATAGATGACATGTCTAAAGCCCTGAGACTAGAAGCTAATTTAGATGAATGCTCTGTTCAGACCAGCCAAATTAAAAATACACCTCAGTCCACAGAAATGTTCAATGAAATTTCCTCATGTTTAAAAACCCCAGTTTGACTGAGTATAAAAACGTAGAGTGAGTCGACACAGGAGAGTCTCTGATGGACACCATCCCCTCACTCTACTGTACATGTGGCCACTAAAACAAAGAGACAGCAGTAATTAAAGCCTGGCCTGGCCTCGCTTAGACATGATTATTTAATTGAACAAGAATCCCAGATGTGATGAGGTCAGCTGCGGTGAAATTGCTGGGTAACAAGAAAATGAGTCTCAGCAACTCGGCCTGTCAAAAAGTTGGCAGCGTGGCCGCTGCACTGTGGAGGAATGTTCAACCTGCTCCTCGGTAAACACTGTTGACATCACCCACTGCCACAGTCCCCGTATAAATATTACATGAACCAGGGTTGGATGGCTGATATTTGTAAGATATATTGTCCCTCATTGCTGAGGGGCATTCTCCAGATGCCAAATATATTTCATTTGAACAGATGGAAATTGCAACAAGGGGAGATTGGAGGAGTGTAGAGGTGGAAATGGGGGAGAAAAAAAAGGGGGCATGAGGAAAAAAAGTGGTGGTGGAAGGAAGAGGTGTGAAGGCGTGTTTGTGTGTGTAGACGGGGTGTGTGCTTGTATTTATCAACCACGTAATACTATTTTCTGTTATTGTTTCTCACGACCCCTGGTCTTTATGGAGAACCTGTTGATAATGAAACTGAATTTTATTCCTCAGTCTCTGGGTGGAGGTGGGATGAAAAAGAAGGAGAAGAATCGGCCTCATCAGGTTTATTTGTCGGTGTAAATGTACAGACACAAAATTTCTCCTCTTCGTAACCCGTCCCTGAGGAGCAGCGGGGGCTTACAGGAGCGCCTGGAGAGGGGGATTTTGGTGCTTGCTCAACACACCACAGTCAGCCAAGTGGGAATTGAACCTGGGATCATCTGATAACATGCTCTATCCTCTTACCACTAAGAGGACTACCAGCGTGGTTAGGGTTTTAGCATTAACTGCTAATGGCAAGTGTGAGGGATGCATTCTGGGTAGGCTGTACCAATACATGTCAGTCAGTGGAACGTCCTTAAAAAATAGCTGCAAAATATGTGTGTGTGTGTCTGTACCTGGTATAGCTGAACTTTGTTGTTGTTGTGTGCTTTGGCATTTTCACAGCTGCCTGAGAGTATTTTTAAAGTTCAAGTTTGGAGTTGGATTAAGAATTAGAGACAGATTAAAGAAAGGAAAAGGATTAAGATGAGGCATATACTTGTAATTTGTTTGGGGAGTGAGACTTGGTGAAATGCTCACAAATCACTTCACAGAGACTGTATTTTATGTCTGAGTGTGTGTGCGTGTGTGTGTGTGTAATGGTCAGATATTATTCCAAATTGCTCCAAATTGGTAAACCTGTGTCTGAGTCTTCCATCTCACTGTGCTAAGTCAGATGAAATAATTGCCTTATCAGCTCTCTGGGGTCGGTACTGTATGAAACAGATCCAGAAATAAGTCCAAAGGCTTATTTTTCTTCGTCGGCCAGCATTTTCTGCGACGTGTTTAATTTATTTTGAGTATTTTCTAATACTCTGTTGGTGTACTTCTGTATGGAAATGGCTGCCAAAAAGACAGACTTTGAAGAACAACAGCAAAAAGTGTTGGCCGGCACAACTCCAAAGTTATTTATATAAGACACGGTGCACTCAGATAAAAGTTTGTTGCATTTTTCCAATCCCAGCTTTAAACCAAAGGGAGGACACTGTACAATCTCTGACAGTAAAGCACTAATAATATCAAGCACTTTCCCGTGGCTGAGGTTCAACAGGAGGTCACTTTGAGCAAGGCAGATCAGGCAGGAAACAGTATTTATCTGTTTACTACACTCTGGTCTCCAAAGATGAAGCATTACCTCTTTCTCCTCTTGGCTCCAGGTTGCAGTGTGCAGCAGGAGTCATAAAAAAAAAAAAAAAAAAGGCGAGACGTTTTTATCCTTTTGGTCCGGTTCCAAACGATGACATAAGAATTCCTGTCCTCTGGTAATACCAGGCAGGAGGGGAGGAGCTGAGTCACAGGGCTGCAGGTAGAATGGCTTTGGAAATGGAACTTTACTTTATTAGTGAAGATAATGCACTCGGAGGTAAAAGCACTTGCTGTTATGGCGTCTCCTTCAAGTACTGTGATTAGGAGTAATGGTTTGTCTAGTCTGTGCTTTTAAGAATTAAAAAAACATTTTGTTTAGCTCAGGTTTGATGGGGTGTAAACAGCAATTTGAATGATTTTACTTTATATTTCTTGAATGTTTTAGGATCTGTAGATACCAAAGAATACGAGCGTACTCTGAACTCAGTGATGTCATTTGAATTTTAAAGTGTTAAATTTAAAATAATTGAAAAATGATTTTACTCTTTATTATTTGTTTTTTAATGTAATTATTAATAACAAGATGGGTATTTTTTCCCACCTACATTTTTGAATACTTGTCTATGTTCTTCTTGTCTATGTCTATGCATCTAGAGCTCCTGGAAATGCAGACTGAAACCCCCAGACAGTGGGTGACTTTGCAAGTAAACAAAACAAAAAGCCTCACACACACACACTCTCTCTCTCTCCCACTCTTGCTCTCTCTCCCTGCACCACTTCTCACCTCACCATGGCATGCCAGCTCAACAATATGGGTAACATGCCAACTGCTGACCCCTCTACTGAAATGACAGCAAATTTTATTGTTGCTGTAAAATCATGTACCATATCAGATGCTTGGGGGCTGTCACGCTCCCAGCGTTTCCTGAAGTGACAGCCTACATAATAGGATATTGCCACCGTGGGTCTCATGCACACAAACTCCTCGTGTTCTCCTGCCTCCTGTCTCTGCAGCTCGCTCCATACATAAACTCATATTGCTTCAAACCCAACAGGCAGAGGAAGAACAATAAATCTCATTATGAAAAAAAAAAGTGTCACTGCAGCTGAAGTGCAGCCCCTGTGACAGAAGCCCCTATGAATTAAAGTATATTAATGACCCAAAACCCTTTACCTGCCTCCTTACATTAAAGAATAGCAGGACACAAGGGAGGGAGGGAGCGAGGGAGGGAGCGAGGGAGGGAGGGAGGGGGTGGGTATCCTTAATACTGCATTACAGATCAGTGTGTTCTTTAAGGGCTACCAATCATTACGTTATTATTATAGATTAATAACAATGAATCACAATTAACTTGAATTGTAATTTATAAGATTAATCATAATTAATCACATTAAATCAACAAATATAAAGGAAGTGTTTTTTTTTATTATTATTATATTGCTGGAACAGAAAGACAAATAAAGTCACCACCAGCAGGTAGACGTTTGTGGATTTTTTTTGTGATAAAATAAACACCTTTTTCCATTAATGACTAACCCAAATGATGGAAATATTTATGCAGAAAAATATGCAAAAGTATAGTTAATACTGTGGATCTTGATGGTTGTCGATCGAGTCAAGTTGTCTACAAGACTTTGGTGAAGCCGTTGTTTTCAACAATATTAATTTGCCAACAACCTCTCTCAAAGTAACTCAGTCAGCTTTTCTGTGTAGAACAGGGGAAGGTTTAGGTGAAGAAGTAACACCACGTGTTATTTCTCTCCCCTAACCTTACACAATGCTGAAGTCCATTGAATCGATTGAGGAAATTTCCAGCTACAAGTTATTAGATGGTGTAAAAGAAAGATGATCCGAGATTGTTTGGAGTGTTTTTTGCAGAAATAATGGGATGTAATTTCAAAGTCGATGTCAATCAAATGGTCCCAATGTCCTGGTGGCAACTCGACCCCTTCTCTTCCCTCGGATTTCCACACATAGGAGATTTATACCCCATGTCTGCAACAGCTGAGACTGTACTTCCTCATGGATACTGTGATTAATCCACACAGACAGACAGACAGACAGAGCCGTGAAGAGAATCCAGGGAAACATGATTTGGTTTGTTGTCATTAAAGCTGTGGAAAGGCTTAATTACTGAGTGGGTGTTGGATGAAAATGATCAGTAGAGTAAGAGGAACAGATAAGAATAGGACGATCATTTTGTGGAGTTTAATTATGTGTTGCAGATAGTACCAGAGGTAATACCACTTTATTAATCAAGGTGATCCTGATACCAGTGAGAAAATGCATGGATTTTGGGATAGTACTAGTAAGAATAGAATAATTTTCCCCTTCAGGCGAATGTACTTGGTTCTTGACTTAAGTGTTAACATTGTTACCAAGAGAACTTCCTAAGCTCTTGCAAAATGACAGAAAATCCAGAGAGAAATTACAGATAGAGGGCAGCGTCATGGCAGATGAACACACTGATGGAATGAAAACAGCTGGATTATTGCTTCTTTTTTTACGTGTGCAAAATATTTCAGCATCTGTGCAGATATTTCTCTTTCCTGAAAGATTAATATGATTAAGTTACATTTACTGTATTTATTTACATAATACTTATCTTTTGTAATCATTCACAATGTTTCACCATGGAATTGGTATTGGATTGGTTAAATACAACTTGAAAAAAAGGATGTTGGTATCAAGTAAATGTTAAAATTACATTAAATTAAGACAATAAAAAAAGTTTGCACTGATATTTTACAGTAGACCATCTAGGTAATGGTATAGTTAAATTACTTGCATGTGAATATTGTCTTCCTTTCTACTCACCAAGGAAAAGGGGACGCTTGTGCCTGGAGCTCCTTCCATTTTTCTTCATTAATTGTTTATTGGGGAGGTTTTCCTCCATCTCAATCAGGGCTTTGAGGATAAATGGAGCAACGGAGAAGAGAGTGCGTGCTGTTGGGCTGTTGGGCTGTGGGAGGGGGGAGTCGGGGGGATTCAGACAAGAACATCTTATATTTCCTCATTTGCTAATTTGATTGGCAGATTCAGCTGAAACATACACGTGAGAAATAAATGAAAAAGAACTGAGAGCTGAGAGAGAATATAACCAAGGTAGTTATTTACACGTTAATAACACCTTCTGGATTTACAGTCAAAGAAGTGATTTCAGATTTCAAGTGAGCGAATGAACATCTAATATCTCAGTCACAAGTTACATACATCAGGGTTTTAATTTTAAAATGTTACAGCTAACTTAGCGTCGATATCGAATACAAATGATGGATTTCAACTTCAGAAAATGTAGGTCAATGATTCCCAACCACTTTGGCTTTGCATTCTATTGGATTTCTCCTAATTGGTCTGCAAACAATTCTTTATTTACTGCAAACATTTTGTCTTTGAAAGGCAGAATAATTAAATACTCTTCACAAAGTGGCCGGGATGGCTGTAAAAACTTGTTCTTTTTTTTTTTTAAGGGAGGGTTGTTATTTAGATTTTCATTTTACTTCATTACATTTAGTGTAAAATATTTGCCGTGGCTTAAAAAAAAAATCCTTCTTCTAGAACACTGTTCCAGATCATGGTGTAAAATAAGCCGACCAAAGACACAGCGTGTGATTTCTTTAGGGATAGAAATAGCTGCTTCTGTGCAGAGAATATCAAAGTGTCCCCTGTCCTTTTATAGTCAAATGATAAAACAGTTAAATTGAACAGTGTTCAGCTTTGTGACTGACTGTTAGCCTCTAAAACCTACCACATACGACAGCCAGATTGTCAGAGAACAGACACTATAACACCATATGAATACAAGCATAAAGCAAATTGTTTTGGGCTCTGTTTCCCCCAACATCAATTATGTCCCATTTGTGTGCTTAATCTCCCATCATGCTCTGCAGCCATGCGAAAAAACACTATCTGTTGCGGGCCAGATATGAGTTGTTTTGTTGACAGAGTGAGAACTTAAGAGCCATTAAAAAAGGCCATTTATTTTCACTGCTTGGTAATCATTTAATACTTTGAATATAGGAGGTGCTCCGGTGATAACGGCCAAATATAAATCCTTCATTACACGCAATCTATCACCACTTTGCTCTGCATGCAGAGCTGGGCGCCCTTTAATAACGCATATCTCTTCATATCAGAGCTCGTCTGACTCTGTTGTCCCCACCGTGACATCAATACCTTCCAGCTTTTGCAGAATAAAAAATGCATTTATACTAAACTGAAGTGTACACACTATGGCATCACACAAACACACACACATACATTTGCCTTTGCCTGCCTTTTTAAAAAGGCATTTCCCCCCTGCTTTAAACACACCACAGATCCTGGCAGCACACGGGAAGCTGCCGACACTCGGGTGTTCAGAGCCGATAAGCCCTGAGGTGCATATGGCGCGTTTCTTGAACACTTTTTTTTTTTTCACCTTCTGTACTTTCAATTGGGTGCCATCCGAAGGCGACTGGTGGCTACAAGCCCCAACAGATTTACATGCAGGAGCAACAAACACCTGAATACCTGCAGAGAGCAGCACACAAAAGCAGAGGACATAAATCCTGACGTCTCAAAGGGGGAAAAGAAGATTCCAATCACTCTGACAAAGGAAGGAAGTGAGTGAGGGAGGAAAAGGGGAGATGATGATATTTTACAGTGAGGACCCTGGTTGAAGGATAAGCTGTTTGTACAGATTCCAGACAGGGGCTTTCATTACTCGCTGTTTGGTCATGCTGTATTTACACAGTCAGAGCCTTGTAGCTCCTAATGCACAGGAGGACAGAGACAGGAAAGAAACACAACATACACCTCCAGGTTGGTACACGCTGTGACCACAATCTCATGTCCCTGGCAGTGCAACCTGGTGGTTAAAAGTAGCTCTGTGAAATGACGAGGGAGGCCGTGTGAGTGGGATGTCAGTGTGTTTGCAGCACAGACACACTGACATACTGAGGAATAAAAGGTAAAGTGAAGCTGGTGCGTCTGAGAAGACTTGATGTCCAAGAAAATTAAAAATATATTTTTAAGCCTTTTCTTAGCTTTTATCTCGCCCTCTTGACATAATTTTTATTTCTCATGCAAACACACACAGGCTGTATGGAATTACAACGTCTCTCCTAATCAACTTAAACACTGATGAACTGTGTTGCAACAAAACAGCTGATTATGTAAATCTCGAGCAGTAACGTTTTTATTGCACTACCTTAAATTTTATGATAAGCTATAAGATTCCAAGCACTGAATTTTACCGAAAGTCAGAAGACCCCATGAATGGCTTTAGGTATGGATAATTTAGCAGACTCTAAATTATAGTGTGTTATATTTAGAACAATTCCACCATGGTTTTAATTAAAAAAAAAACAAAACTCTTTTTTTTTGTAACTCTGCCTTAAGTTTTACAGTTTTACAGAAACAGATGGTGCTGTTAAACAAACAGTGAGGCTGTAACAGAGAATCTGCTTGTGTTGAGTTCTGGTGTAGTATATGGAAATTCATTTCATTCTTTAATGTACAATGACTTATGGTTTATGTTCAGTTAAAGGCAGTGGTTCTTAATTATTGTCTGTCATGCCACACCCCTGCTAATTGAAATACATGTATATTTTTATCTGTACAAACCACTGTATGAGTTGCTGCCACCTAGTGACAGGAGGCTTGTTATTATTCAACCATTACAGCAGTGGTACACGTATGTCCAGGGTGCCATGTTCCTTTGAAAGCCCCTCACGGCCCCACCAGGGGTCAAGTACTGGTTAAAGGGAACATGTAGCGGCTGAGGTGGTTAACACATTATGTGTGTGTGTGTTTGGAGGGTGAGGACCGTATACTGTAGTGAGCAGCAAATATGAATAAATAAAAGTCCATATTGCCTGATACGTCGCACCTGTGTGAGCAGCCAGCACTCAGGAAAAGTCGACTCATGAGTGAAGTCATATGAAGACAGCAGGTGGAGTGGAGAAGGAACAGAAAGCATGACCACCAACAGGCAGATGGCAGCTCACAGAAGGGGGAGACAAAGAGCCCAGGTAGCTGAGTGACTGGCGTGGAGGCTCGACTATCACAAAGGGGCTGGACAAACATGACACATCAGGAACTCTGTTTGTGATTATTGTATAATGAGCACATTGTGATTTTTCTGGCATTTATTGACAATAACATTTTGTTGTGTGTTTGCCCCAGGTCCTATAGTAAGTACATGACGTGCTGTGATGCAGGGGAGGAAAACCAGTGTAGTTGTCAACATACATACATATATATATATTGTTTTTATATATATGTATTTGATGACATAAAAATAATTGATTATATACGTATTTGATGACATAAAAATAATTGATTTATATAGAATAATATGTTTTCTTCTATTGCCTTTTTATTCTTGTGGTAAATATCTGGCAGCCATTTGTTTTGAGGACAGATTTGCTGGTGGTCAAATCTCAGTCGGCACTCTCTCAATAACTCTGACTAACACAGCGGGTGTTGTCCTGCTAATGCAGACACTGGAGGGATTTTAACAATGGCTGCGGTTGTAAAACAAACAATGAGCATGTGCAAAGTGCCCCCTTCCTGCCTTTGATAGATTGAAAGACATTATAAGGTGCTAAGCTCTGCAGATATGCCTGTGGAGACATAAACCATCCAGAAGCCTGTCCAATATTTCAGCCGGAAAACACAGGGCAGAACCTGGCTGGAGAAGGCTCCCGGGAGGTGGGGGGGGGGCAACCTTTATAATCCACATAGCTTGCACAGAGGCCCATAGTCTGAACAGTATAACATCCCCTTTGTTGTTCACTGATGACTCTTGGGATTTGCCTTCTTATTCCGGTTCAGCTGGCAGTGCAGCTAATGGAGGGAATACATGCAGTCAGGCTGGCAGGCCTACTGACAACCTGCGTGGGCCTGTAGAAAAAGCTTGGCCTTTCCCTCGGCACCACCGTTGATAGAGGTGTCATTCTAGGTTATTTCCTTCTAAACAGAGACTCTACCTCCATACAGGAAGCACAGGTGATTCAGTTCCGTTTTAGCAGGACTTGCGTTGTGAAGAAGACACCTGTGAGTCTGCTTTCTGCACCTGAATAAGCACAACAATGTGCAGTCTTTAATAATGCATCATAGAATTAAGGGGGACATGCTTGTGTCCGTGGCAACAGAGTGTGTGCATGTATCAATGGCTGTGTGAGTGCAGAAGAGCATGCAGACAGAGTGCTAACGGTATGTATAGGCACGTCTCGGCAGCGGCAGGTTAAATTGTATGGAAAATATTGATGAAGTGTTCCCATGGGGCCCAGCGCTGTCATGTCTCAATCAATAATTTAGCCATGTTTTATTATTCACATGGTGCTGGCTTTGTTTACGGAGGCAGGCTCCTCAGTCATTTAAACCTCCATTACTGACAGAACCATCATTTGAAAAGTAATGCAAACAGAAGATATTGTGGTTTTAATGGCACACTTTATTTCATTTCAGGGAAAATATTATTATAAAGTGGCTGCAAACTGCCGTTGCTATTTCGTTTTATTACATACCTTTTTGCATTTCACATTAAAAAAGAGCCCGCTGCCTCAAATAAAGCAGAGGAGAGGACAAAACAAATCAGGATTGAGATGGGAGACATTATAACAAAAAAAGTAAATAAATTATTAAAACAACAAAACATCAAGTTGAAAGCAAAGTTTGTTTTCACATAAAAAGAAAGAAAAATCTTTTCCTGCAATTATTCTCAACTCAATCGTTTGTTGATCAGACATGTACTTGTTTAGTCCAATTAACTGGTTCCAATTGGATCATCGTGAACCAGGCTTTTCACCTAATTATCTACTTAATTAAACTCACTCTGGTGGAGCCTCACACTGATGTAACACATCAAGTGTATTGTACATCTTGTTAGAATGTCATCATTGCTCGTGTTTCCTTTCGACAAAACCTAGAGCTATAGATTATTTTAACTCACTCATGGCCTGAATCTCTGGGTCTGTAGCTGAAATACAAATACGTATATGTGCAGATATACAAATACATTGTTTGAGCCATGCTACATGTGCAGATATACAAATACATTGTTTGGGTCGATTCTGTATATAACAGAATTCCCCAAATTAACAGGAAAGCTCATTTTCAAAATAATTTGAATTTCAGAATGTATGTTTCTGTACTACAGTCTTAAAACTCTATTATTTTTTTTACATTTATTAGCTTTTGTTAAATTAGAAGGTCAGTAGAGTTTCTGCAGCAAAAGGAATGAAAGTGTCGACGTTTAGGAGCTCCAAAATAGTCCTATCTAGTTTAAAAGCTTATTAAAGATATTTGCCCACGTTTCTAATTTTATTTTAGGTCCTTTTATGTCAAATGAAGGTCAGCCTTATTGTATCTTTGCCAGTGGTGACCTGGATTTAGCTGCTAACAGAGAACATTCTGGGCATTGGTCAAACCATAGACCAAAATTAGCAATAAAAGTCATGTGGTGTAGAGCTGAGTTAACTTTTGTTATAATACATTTATATCCCACAGAGGAATTAATATTATGATTCAGCAAAGAAGGAAGAAAGTGAGGATTGGGCTATAAAACAAAACAGTAGTCTGGTAAAAGTAAGTAGTCTTCAGAGTAAAGTTTACCTTGCTGTCTTTAAACAGGATCTTAATTAAAGCGTTCTGTTGACAAGCCGTCAGGACACTTGTTTTTTCCGCAACAGAAATTTGTATTTGTTCATGTCAAAACAGCCTCTCTCTGTTTCTTAGAGTTGAAATTAGAGCTGAACATCCGTCTGTGGCTCATAAAGCCAGACGAGCATTTATAACAAACATCAGATGTGACGATAATAGCTGTTAAGGTGTTAAAAGCTAGGGAAGACTTTTTTTATTATTATTATTGTTATTATTATTTGTTTGTTGTTTTGAGCCTAGGAGGGATGTTAAATTGCATTATAAAATATTTTCAGCAAAAAGAAAAGCTTAAAAATCAGCCGTTGTTTTGCATTAATCAATGTGTAAATCTGCAGTCTGCTGTTTTTTTATTTTACCTCCTGTTTCCAGAGAACTGTGCTGCCTTGTTAAAAATCACCATTTGTTGCCGCCACATTGTGTGATTTAAATGATAGGATTTGGGTTGCTGCAGGCGAAGAAGGACCCCTGCTACAACGTGGCGGCCCAGCACAACTGTTCTGGGGTGTCTGTCACACTTTCCCCTCCAGCTTTTTTTAGTGCAAGATGCCAAGCTTGATGACCTTGAGGCTGGCGAGGCAGCGGGGTGCCAGGTGACCGGGCTGATTTGCCAGGTTTCAAACACGGCCCCTTTCAGATCAGTGTCAGGCGGTGGTAGTTATTATTGTTGGCGAGGGGAAACAAAAGACACACACACACACACACACACACCTTTGGTACCCTGGAATCTAAAGCTAACTGTAGAAGTGTGTAACTCTGTGTGTGTGTGTGTGTAATGCTAACTAATTAGAGGCCTCATGATTTCTAAGCATGTGTTGGTACACTGTTATTATCATAAATAAATGAGAAGAGGAGCAGATAAAAGAGCCATTATGCTAAAAAGGAAGCCTTACCCTGTGGTGTACGTGACGGAGCAGCGTGTGGAAATGTACCTGCATAACAATGGAGCCTTGTGGAAGCTCACTGATAAAGAAAAAAAAAAAGGAAAATATTTTATTAGCATTAAAGTTAAACCTGCATTTCTCTGTTGTGCATTTGGAAAATACTACACTTCCTGTATAAAAGGTTGAGGTTGTTTTGAGTATTTTTCTTTTTTTTTTACAACTGAAATGTTTCAACCTGTTATGTTGTTTGATCAGAGGAAGCACTCCTTCAGTGTTATTCACCTCACTGATTTTTCTCCTCCAAATGCTAGGTTTAAATGTAAACGACAAGCTCCCGCTGTTAGTTTGTGTTTCTGCTTGGAAAATCGCAGCCACGGCATCGAGTGTGATACAACTCCTCACGGAAATGACCTGTAAAGAACCAAGGCTCGGGGCGGCAGTCTGCAGTGACTGAGTGAGCTGTTAGTCATGTGGGGTTAAGAGAACATGGAATGGAAACACTGAAGTCGTCTGAAGACGTGAAGAGAAGGGTTGTTCATGCATGCTCAGTGGAACTGAGTGAAACTCCAGGAGTTGAAGTTTCTCAAATGTTAATTTTCTTTTTCCCACAACTGAAAGAAAATCTGGAAGGCATTCCATTTTAGTCCTTAGATGAGGGACAGAAGCAGGTCGTGACCCCTGTGTGAACAAAGAAGGACCAAATTAAAACCCACCAGGTATTGCTGTGGTTCACAGTGGGAAGTGACTGGTGTGGATGCTCCAATCAAATCATCAGCCTCGGTGCCTGAGGTTGACCTGAGGCACATGTGTCCTGCCTCCTCTCCTGTACGTTCATCTGTGTTGTATATATTTACATTTATATTTTTTGTTATTAGACTAGACAGAAAGTAATAATTCCCCAGTCATTCTGGCTGCCTGGCTGTGGGAGGCAGACTTGAGGCAAACCACTTGTGAAGACTAATCTGCTCAGATCAGAGGTGGCTACAAACAACACTGCCTGTAAATGCCCCGGATTCAATTTGCCAATACAACATGCTCCACATGGGGCCAGGCCCCAGTGCATTTATTTTAAGTCATCTGTTAAATCCTATTTTGTTCACCAACTCTTTCACATCCTCCTGCTTTTAACTTGTCTGATTCCACCCTTTATTTCTTTGTCCTTTCTTTTCAGTCTCTCTACAGACTCTGCCTCATTCTTTGGCTCTTCTTTATCCTACAAATAATGTTCCTTGATCTGAGTCGTTTTTTTTAACTTTTACTTATTGTTTTGTTTCTGTCTTGGTTCCTCATTCATACCAACCCCCCAGTTCTTCTTTTTCTTCGTGGCCTGTAATAGACCTGAGTCTGCACCGGCTCCATCTGTCAGGACCACGAAGGGCTCGACGCCCACTGATCAACTCCAACCTCAGAGCTGCCACTCTGGCCACTGGACTAAACACACTGCTGTATGTGTTTGTTCACACACACACACACACACAGTGCGACCAGGTGGTGGAGTCATTCTTCTTCACACTGTAAACAGGACAGTGTGTTCTTTCTGTGATGAAAAATGAAAAAATAAATCATAAATTCTAGTTAAGATTTTAAGATGTTAGACCCTGGAACACTGTAGGATAAACTTAAAACAAAAATATTCACTTTATACAACAGCAAGATTTCAGGAGTTGATTTGTTGGTCACTGTTAGAAGATGGCAGGAGTCAAAAGCGAAGGGTCAGGGCTGCCCATTCATCCTGAATCATAAATAACACGAGAACATAGTCCTGAGAATGAAAAAAAAAAACCCAGAAATGTTCGTGTTCTATTAAAGGACTCCTCCGAGGTCGTTCTCACATGTAAATAATGTATGTTGTGTGTTCAATCCCTCTACGGTTAACATTTTGCTCTGGGGTCAAAAGGTCAAGGCCTCTGCTCCCTCTCTCTCTCTCTCCCTGTTTGTCCACTGCACTCTGTGGGTGTTGGTTCCATCAACTCAGGCATTGATGATAATGTTCTGGTCACCTGGTCATGCTTGCTTGTGGGTTTTGACCCCAGGCCTGACTCCAGGCTGAAGTCTTCATACCCCCCTGTGGACAAGTTCTTCTGGTCCTTTCATCACAAAGGTCTTCTTTGGTCAATCTTCATCTGTGCCCTCAACAACATCTGTTCATAGTCTGCCTCAGGGGATCCTCGCTTAGAAAACAAAGCTCCCATAATGCCTTAGGTGCTGAAACCTTTCCACAACGGTGGTGGTGGACAGCTGCTATTACACTAATACTATGTAATGTGGACAGCTGCTATTACACTAATACTATGTAGACATACAGTAGCTGTAGACAGGAATCGACTTTGATGGTCTTTAAGACAGAAACATCAAATAAGAGCTTATTCATACATCTCTCTCTTTCTCTCAGCCTCCTCTATTACATAACAAACTTCCTTAAAAATACAAAAAAAGAAATTGAAAAAAGACATTGGTTCAAGTGTTTCTCTCAACATCTTAAAAAGCATAAACCTGCCCCAGGGGAGCTGCTGGAATGAACGTTTGGATTTTTTTTAACAACTTCTGTAAAAGTGAACACAATAGCAGCCGCGGGGAAATCAGATTATTAGGATCACTATGCAAATGTGTGGAGTTGGGTGTTGATATCCTTACCATCTTTTTATGTAAGAGGCTCGGTGAGTGAGCAGTCACTCCTCCTTCAGGGCATGACCATCACTCGGGCAGCATACTAATATTAGCTGGCGTACAGTACCGTATATGGTAAATATCTCCCATTTCTCTGGCGCGTGCTACGCATCAGCATGCTCTTCATATGGAACATTTATTCCCTGTGATATTACGATGAATGCTTGATCTGATGCCTTCATATACTGCAATATTCTCTCACGTCGTACACGAGGAGAAATATATTCATTTTACAAACATTAAGTGTGTCTCGAAATGATGTCGTTACGACTGCCACTGTAACTGACAGATGGCTGTGGAGTATAGTGTAGAAAGTAGCGTGAATCTTAAAATACTAGAAGTCTGTTTGGGGAATTTCATGCTGTATTCAGCTTATTTGGTATGACAGGTATTTTTTTTCCATATCTAAAACAGAAATACTGTCTTTCTGTCCCTAAACATAACCCTGTTTTCGAATAAATACATTGTCTTTAATGATCAGTTCAAGTTCCTCTTCTTCTTCATTGACATTTTTGAATGACAGTAAACGACTCCTCCTGCTCCTGTTTGACACCCACCATTTCCACGTCCTCTCCCATGACATGACACAAATCTTCTCCGTTATCTTCCTCTTCTCCTCATGCTCCTCATGCTCCTCACACATCCTTCAGTCTGAAATATTAACACGTGTCCAAACCATCTCTTATCCATAAGCTGTATCTCTGAAGACCCAAATGTTTTTGTACGCTGCAGACAGTTGAAGACGTGTCAATAAGACATATAAATACTTTTATCTGTTGTTGTTCAATCATGACCTGACACCTCCGAGCTCTGCAGTTTAAAAATTACACTCACTCAGCTCTGATTGACAGAACTTTTATTTTTCCTGACATCGTGCTTCACAGACACAAGGTAACAGAAGGAACTGAAGCAGCTGATAAAGATTATTGTCAAACGTAATTACAGACCTTAACTTCATTGACCCCTAGTAAAAAAAATATATCAAGAAACAAACTCTGCTCTTCAGCAACAGATGTGTTACATTTGAATTGAAGTTTAAATTAGCATTTCACTCATTTCTCTTCACAGAGAAATGTTACACTTTTTTTTGTCCAAAGATGTGTGAATTTCCTGCATCAATGAATAAAACGACAAAAGAAAATTACTAAACAGCATATATGACATTTGTTTTTAAAACTACACATCTTTATGTTAGTCAGTCAGACCTTGTTCTTTGAGTTCACTCCAGATACTCCTGAGTTTCTAATTAACTCAGTAATGACAGCCAATAGTTAGTGACTATTACACTGGCTCATTACAGTCCTTGTTTAATAACCTCTCAGTCAGAACAATTAAAGCCGAATAACCTGATTATACTTATTAGCCTCTATCCATCACCACAACAATAATTAAACACCTATACAGTAACATACAGTATAAGAGGGCCATTTTATCAAGACGGAATAAACAATAAACAATTTTGAATTAGATCGGGGGGTTTTTTCACTGTGACGCATGGAGCATTATTGCTGCAACTAATTGATGTTTTCAGACATATTTTATTTTTGCATGTGGTCCATACAACAATATTAGTTTTTATAACAAACAAACCACAAAATAGTTTCCATAACAGGTGACATTTTGTCATCTTTCTCCCTGTGATGTGAGCAAAGTCTCAAAGCCTCTTCTCTATAATTCCCCGTAATGTCTTTTAATGGCAACACATTTTACCAGTATGGCATATCTTTCTTTATTTAAAAGTTATATATGTCAGACCTTGAAGAACTTCCCCTGAATGGCTGATTTACTCACTTGAACTGTGTGTGAAATCACAGAAGTGGTTCTTTAATAAGGTGTTAGAATGAACCACAGCCTGAGTGTTGTGGATTCCATTTTTAAACTGTGAAAATATTTATAGGTAATAAATACAGGAGTGTAACTCCAGTTTATTGATGGCAACTGATGCATGGGCCTGCAGGGACAGAGACGAGTTAAAAAATGATCTGTGTCGATACGTGACATCAAAATGTCAAGAGGAGACGAAAAGGCGAACAAAAAAATGAGGCAGAAACCCACGACCGAGAGCAGGAACTCTGCCACGGAGAAACCGAGGTACAGTATATAACAGCTGTAGGGCAGAAGGGTACAGACGAACCAAAGACGGACGTGGACTTGTGTGATGAAGGATAGCTGGAGAATGATGGTTAAAAAAAATTTACAGGAGTGAAAGAGGGGACAGATGGGAAGATTGATACTCTCTGTGTGAGTTTTTTCTCCTGCCCCCTGACATGACGTTAACAGAAAGATGAAGACATGGTATTGGCATCCTGCCTCCGCCTTTCCCCCGCAGCCTCCTTTCCTGTCAGTTTCTATCAGTGTATCATTTCCTCCATCTCTATCCTACACACAATCTCCGGTTCTAATCCTCCTTTATTTCCTGCTTTGATTTTTTTTTTCTTAATCTCTGGCAATTTGGGTTCTCCTGGCTCACCTCAGTGGAAGAACATTGTAAATCTATAATCCATGTGTTCATTTTTCATGTCCGAGCTACCGTGTCAGTTATTAGGAATAAGACAGTGATTGTGTGTTAAAAAAACACTAGAAAAAGCTTTTTATAAAGATTGGAGAAATCTGTATCTTGTAGTTTTCCATTTCCACTTTGGTTTGTTTCTGCTTGTGTGGTAGTTAATAATCTAAAACCTCACTTTATTTCGCTGAGTTTCTTCTCCAATGCTACTGGGCCACCAGTTGGAAAAGTGGTTAGTGAAGATAAGCAGGTCATTCCCACACAATAATAAAAGTAGATGAAGGAGCAGAATCACCTTTGTGTCCTTCAAGTAAGACTTAAATGACGTTATAATGGGGCACTAAATCTCAATTAGTAGCAAAGAAAAATATTTTTGAATATATTAATTTATTTGAAAAATGGTAGTTGCCTTTAGCTCAATTTGAATCCTATTTAAAATCCTTCCAAATATAATGAGAATAAAATATGCAGCACTAAAACAATTGTGCCTTTTTCAACATAATCAAAAAGAGAAAACCATTGAATTGCCGGTTTCCGGAAAACTCATTTACACTATATGCTGATGAGCTTTTAATTAATCTTACGATGTAGAAGAGAGAGTGGGGTGTCTGGTGTTGAACAGGAAGCAGAGGAACTAAATGAGGGTTCAATCAAGACTTCAGTAAGGACGACTGCAAATTGCCAGGGAAAGAATGAGTTACTTGCTGGAACCAGGAGGTGGGACAATGGATGAGAAAACATTAGCCACCGTGGTGATACATCTTTAATGACTCTCTGTGGGCCCAGTCTCCAGCTAAAACAATTGAGCCATTCAACAAGGGATTGAGCTGCAATTAGGAAAAAAAAAATAGTTAGTTCTTATATAAATATCTGAACAAGACACAAGGAAACTGAAGTCACACTGTAAGATATAGGAAAAGACGTTCTGGACCACCTTAAGGGTTTATGTAGCACAGGCTGGGGGGACAGCTAGAAGGGTGTTGCAGTAACTAAGGTGGGAGATGACCATGGTCTGTACCAGGAGCTGAGTAGTCTGTTGGGTTAGATATGGTCTGATCAATGAGATGAGTCAATAACAGTCTAAAAAAATTGTTTATAGACCAGTGGTTCTTAACCTGGGTTCGATCGAACCCCAGGGGTTCAGAGAGTCCGTCTCGGGGTTCGGCGGAGGACAGAAACACACCGACTCATATGATTCGTGATGACACGCCCCCCACTTGGCTATCACTGAAGGGTTCAGTGAATGCGCATATAAACTGGTGGGGTTTATTCATGTTATTTGAATGGAAAAGTATATGTTACACCTTGTTTAGGGCCAAACTGACCTGAGTCTAAAGTGTCTGCGTGGCCACAAATCAAGCTGCTCCTTCCTCGACCTCATGACAGTCGCGGGTCTTTGTGGCTTGGGTCAGCAGAAGTCAACATGCATTCAGGTTGGGACAGCTACATCTGTAAATCCTTCCCAAGGAGGTCAAAAGGTGGAGATGATCAATGCCATTGAATCAGTTGGAGCATGAGAGAAAGGAAGGATGGAGATGAGGAGATAGAAGTGTGAGTGTGGTGACAGTTTGACTGGAACACAAAGGTGGGGAGGGGTCACCATTAACCAACACAAGGAGACGGCGACTGGTGCCTTCGATTAGCTGTGGCAGCAGTCGATGGCGGTTCGATGGAGACAGCGACAGTGATTGGTGTTTGTAGGTCAAGAGAAAAGAAGACGTGTCAGTGAGCGTTGTTGTTTGGCGAGTACACCAATAAAACAAAACTCATATGAGATATATGGGACAACCCTCAATCCTAGTTTCTCCTGTCAAAGCTTCATTTCAATTTTTAATGTTGTAAATGTGTTAATTAATGTCATCATTAACGTTAACTTCAGGAAAGGTCACGGGACAAATTGTTAATATAAATCAGTTTTCGGTAACAGGAGTTCATTAGTTCATTAACAAACCCTTTTTGGAGAGACATAAAAGCTTTAATTAAATGACCACCAGACTTAATAACTAAATAATTATTTTTATATTAGAGATGACATTGATTTATTATAGTGGTGATTGAAACAACTTTTTTTTAAATATAAACACAAAACTGTCTTTTAAAGTAATGAAGGACCTGTATAAACACAAAACTTGACTGTCTTTTAAAGTAATGAAGGACCTGACTCTCAGACACTCGTCCTTAATGTCTTTCTAAATCACCTCTATTATTAGTGCCAGATGTATGCAGGTGGTTTATTACGACTCAGCACTAATGTATGAATTTGTGCACACAACATTCACACATTGGGGTCATCACAGTCCCTTAGGTCTAACCAGGAGATGATGTCTTTGTATGGACAGATGTAATTTCCTTTCCCATTTCCTCTGCAGCCACAGCAATTACTAATTCTCATCCAGCCCCTGGTAGAAGCTAATATTTCCTCCATAGGATAATCACTGGTTTACTGGCTCATTAGATTGTCCATTAGAGAAGTGTTTGGACATCAGGGCAGGTGGGACAGATGGGGAAATTTAGAAGGTGGAAAAAAAAATTAAACGAACTCACGCACATCACGCTATCGTTCACCTCTTCAGACACTGCACCAATGACAATGACCAAAATGAGCTGTGGTGCTTTTGGATTCAGGATAATGTAACTGCGATTTTAAAAAAAGCAGCAGAGATACAGTCGTCGAGACAAGTACATGAAATCGCAGAGACGGAGGAGATAAAGAAAACAAAGAGGTGGTGGAGATGGTGCTGAGATCAAATCGGGGTTGGGGTGGGGGGGTAAGAAATCAGCAGATAAAGCTGATAAAGCAATACTCTGTTTATGTATCCGCTTCTCAGTGAGGTTGTTAAGTACTGTATAGTACACAGCTGGGTTTTCATACATACAGTTATACTGGTGACAGATGACAAGTGTAGGTTTTACGTGGTGTGTAAACAACACTGTAGACACGCACTGTACTGATCTGATAAAAATTAAAAAGCAGCTTCTGGAATTTTATATGTTGGCTGACCATGAGTGCCACGGGACAACATGGCAACTCAGAAAGTCAATGGTGACCAGGTGGTTTGTGCTAAGCTAATTGGTTCAAGTTGATCAATGGGTGAATATGACCTGAAGCTGCATATCTCATGCAGTAGCATATGAAAATGTGCTGAAAAATGTTCATACAGTTTGCTGTTCTTTGTGTTGAATTGTTTTCTTTATTTCTTAATCATCCTACAGGAAGTGACCTCACAACATTCAAACACATCTTTTAATTAATTGGGACCAGGATACTTTCACCTGTGTGAGATAGTGATCTTACGTATCCTTAAATCTTTTTTTAATATTTTGGTAATTAAAATAAATAGTAAACCCTGACCTAATCATAGATTTTGTTCCTAGTGAAGTTGTCTCCCACACACAGATCTCAAAGTATCTGCACCAAAAAACTTTAGAAAATGAACCCCAGTGATTAGGGACTTTGGTGACAACATAATCTCACTGCGACGCATCGACTGCACCCACCAGGCTGCCAGGTGACACTTGAGGGGGCCGCAGAAAGTGACAGCAGAGGAGAGGAGAGGAACAGACAGGGCGGACAGATGGCCCAAACTGTAGTGCCTCCGATTCTGTAGCTATGTTGTGCAAAAGAGGATGAATGAAGGCAGTGGTGATACATAAAAAGGCCACTAGGGGAGGAACATTTGATGAAACACTGGGGTTGTGCTTTAATTCATCATAGTTCTTATTTCAAACCTTACAACAAAGCATGGAATTAATGTTAAAAAACAAACAAACAAAAAACTTACACCATGTCCAAAATTGACTACCTTTCAATATGAAATAACTATGCACCACTATCACGTCACATTCTTTATCTTATCAGTACTGCGATATGAAATAACTATGCACCACTATCGCCTTTATAATTTCTGCTTTATAATTATGTAAAAATCTTCCACTTTATTTCTGTCACATTCTTTATCTTATCAGTACTGCATTGGCACACATGGAAGTATACATTCGTTTGATTACCAAGAACTGAGTTTTTTTTTTTTTTTTTTTTTATCCCTTGAGGCCCATTTCATAATACGACACGGGAGAAGTGTGAAAAATCGATTCCCCTCAGCTGTGGTGAAAGTTAGTGTGACAACAGCAGTAGACGGGGAGGGGGGGGGGGGGGGGGGGGGGGAGGTCCCGGGGGGGCGCCACCCAGAAGAAATAGTTAAGTTATGTTAAAGAGAAAGAACATGGCAGTGAAAGCCACATGGATGTGGTGATTTTTATTTATTTATTTATTTTATTTTAATTTTTTTGTAGACCTTCATACTTTATACTCAACAGAGAGAAAGAGAGAGACAAAAACACACACAACAAAAATGTGATTTTTCTTTCCATAGAACATAACAGATGGTGTAGAATTAGCCAGTAACAGCTGACAAAACAACCTGCTGTTTCTGTTTTATAATACATCACAAAAAAGTTCCAAAAGTGGAATATACACACCTTAAACATCCAAATAGAGACTAACATGCTAACTTATCTACAAGCAGAACTTTTAAAATAACCATAGAAATGACTTGGAGTGAATGTTTCTGTTGTGTTTGCTCTGATTAGTTTTTTTTAACTTTCTGCTGCTGTTTATTTTATTTGTTTTGCTAAAAGTTGCCATCTTTTGGTTGTAGACTGGATGCACGTGCAGTTGCTCACATACTGTGTGATGTTTTTGCTTCAGAGCCTCTGCGTTTGTTCACACAAAGAACTTTTGAATAGCTGCAGAAATTGTGCAGAAATGGTTGTTTTACAACAAACTGTATCGACAGACAATTTTGGCCATTCAGTTTTCTTGTGCAGCCTGTGGGAAAATGGTTGGGGTTTTATTCTCAAGGTAAATGGATTCTTGCTGTTTAGCCCGGGGGAGTTGCACTGTTCCCATTTAAAGATGTAGTTTGAAAAAGGGGGAAAAAAGACTTTTTTTTATTCCTTGTCATATCAGAGAGGCTCACCAGTCATTTTTTCCAAGTCCAAGTCTTTGTACTTCCAAACTCAACGGTATGTTATGGATTGAAGGAGTGAACTTTGGTCCAGATCCAAACTCAACTGTATGTTATGGATTGAAGGAGTGAACTTTACTATCAATTAATAGTATTGCAGTACAGCACTGTATATCATATGCATGCAGTTTGTCCTTGTTCAAATTGTTTGGATTAGACTCTAGTAACTGGCAGCCTAGGTTAGTTAAACCTAAAGTTCATTGACTTTATAGGTTGCAGTTTCCCTTTATCTGTATGGAATGGATTTTAATGAATGTCATAAAGATCAGCAACAGCTATTTGTCTACCGGTCCCAAACCCTGCATTCAGATACAGTTCATCAAAACATAATGTAGTGAACTAAGAAGCATATTGATGAGTCACCACAAGGGACCAAAACTGTTTGTTGTCCCACAGTTAGCACGTCATGCCCTCCCCCATCCTCCTGTTCATCTCTCACACCTTTCACACTGTCTGAGGAGTTACACGTCTGTGAATCTCTTAATCAGAGATTGCTTCTGCTACGTGTTCCCCGAGCGCCAATCCAATCATCATTAATTGTTTTCAGTTGACTTGAAAATGAGCAAAAACAACAATTAAGAGGTGATGAAGGCCAGAGCTCATTATGGTGAAGTCCCGAGTGCTTGCAGCGAAAATACTCGTCTTTGGCACTGTTTTGCACCAAACGGACTCTTTTCTGTGTATGTTCTTAAAGAAATGGGATGTGATGTCCATCCATCCATCCATCCATCCATCCATCCATCCCTCCATCCAGTCATCAAAAGGGTGAGGTCTTATAGTGCTTATGTAGTTTTGGTGGTACAGTTTTGCCACCTTCACTATGCTATAATTACTAGGCCGACAGTATTGGCACCCTAATGGTAGGAAATGTCAAGACTCCCAGCCAATCCCAGTTGGTCATTTGTTGTAAGATAGAAAAATATCTTTCTTCAAACTGAAAAAAAAAATAGTAAAAACGGACTCACTCTGTTTTCAGGAGAAAAATTAATAAAGTATTTCATCATTTTTAATGAGTTCAACATGGTGCAGCAGCTTGATTATTTAATTCCACCATTAGTCTTGACGTGGTTGTTTCAACGTGAATTAATTGAATACTGACTCTGGTGGTTTTATTCTCAACTGGAAAAGTCCAAGTGGACTCCTGCTTCGCTAAAAGACAAAGTCTTCACTGAAATTTAAATTATAAAAAGTGTTATTCAGTTGCAAAAAAAGGCCTGAGCCTGACCTACTATCTAAGTACACTCAGGGTAAATGTCAATGTCATCGCACTCTTTTTACTTTTATATGACTGTCCAATTCTCTAGACACTGAGTCAACTTGGCTTCTTCTCGTCCTCGTCTATTTTACTCACCGAAAGTGAAGCAGGATGATTATCACTTTGGAGGATGACAACCTACTTAAACACAGCAAGATGGCATCTGTCTGTTGGAAAGCCTGCAAACACCACAGTCTGCCTATGGGACAGAACAGCACTGCAGCCAAGCTGCCTCTTTCTGTCTCATGCAATCAGTGCCGTTGGTGCCATATGGGACTGGTACTTCTAACTTCATCCCGAACATCTTGGTTGAGAACAGAGGATTTTTTTTTAAGTTAACAGAGCAGACAGAAGGTAGGAAAGAAGGAATGCTGTGTGCAGCTCAATAAAACGTGGACACGTGCAGAGTTTTTCAAAAAATTAGCTTTATTAAAGCTTAGTAACGAGAGTAGGGGGCGTGTCCCTCTAGGGAACGCAAAGCTATTGCTTGATCGCAACTACTACGATAGGATTACTGTATATTTTCAAGTAAGTAGATCATTCAGTTGTTTTCCTTATTTTTCTCGAAATGGGGAAACTGAAGTGTTTCCAATGTTACAGGAACACCGGGTCTGGGACGAGCCCTATCTCAGAAATGGAATAAAGTTTTAAATAGCTTTGAACATCCCTTTGTGTTTCCTTTTTTTGTATGTGGGTCTGTAGAAGAGATGATCGTATCTCTTCAAGAACGCCATGTGAAGGTTTAACATCAGTGAATGTGTTGAAACCGTCGCCACAAGACTGATCCAAGGTTGGCTCAAGGTTGGCTCTGTTCACCGTGTTCCCAGAGGAACCCGGGTGCAAAGAACTTTGCTTTTAGACACTGGAGCCGCCTGCAGCAAAGACTTCACATAAAATTATCCTTGTTTTACCTTCAAGGAAATTATCTTAAATAAGCAGTAACTGTACAGACCTTGAGAACAGTCTTTAGAAATATAATAAACTTTGATGCCGGTATATGTATTGGAAAAATGTTTTTTAATTTGAATGATAAAACAAAATGACTAAAATCACAAGTCACAATTAAACCAAAGATAACCATTTTTAAATGAGTATATAAAATTACTAATATTAAAATATATCTAATGCTAATTTACTCATATTTAATGATTTAAGAAAATAACTAATCTGATGAAACAACATATTCCAAATATTTTATAAATAAGAAATAATTAAAGGCATAATTCATCTAAAATTAAAATTAGCAATTTATTAGATTTGTTATTAGATTAGATAATATTATTATTACATCTTCACGGAGACACATTTCCAAGTGTATTTTTCATAATACATGCACAAGTTCTCTAGCCAAAATTTCAATATTAATTGCTTTTTTTTCTGGGTGAGAAAGCTGTGGAGCAGATATGTCGCAGTTAAACATTGTTTAAGTAAACAAAGGATCCTGACATTGGCAGATGGCCTTTAGTAATACTTTGCTGTACAATCTGTATTCTGTGTAATTGGGTTTATAATTAATTTTGTGTTTATGTAAACATTACATCACAATAGGCCATGTGGCTGCCATTGGCGTGTATGCTGATGGGAAACACAAACCTGTTTGTTTGTTTGTTTGTTTTGTGATGTGAATTTGTGTCCTGATACATGGTTGTTTTCCTGGTGATACTTTGTATCATGATTATTGAAAAGTGACCGAGAATGAGCAGCTGTTTCTGTTAATGAATGTTAGCACCAAGCCCTTACCTTTACTATTGTCAGTGAAGTAACCAGTGTTTTTCAACCTAAAGTGTTGAGCCCACATGTGGTAAAAATACCGCACACATCTGTAATATTTAGCTTTAAAAGCTAATAAAGCTAATTCTGGAAAAAAAAATGTGTCTGGGATTGCCAGAAATTTGTGATGTCAAAATGTGGTCACAAATCAAAAATGAGTGGGCAACCCCTGGCCTAACACTTTCCCTAATCATAATCCTAACTCATGAACTAAGGCTCAGAAATTAGAAAAATGCACTAAAGTAAGAAAGTGCCTGTGAATATTCTCTGATGATGAAAATGTTCACACAATTATGTTTATAACAAAAAAAAGTCCTTATAACCCAGGAAATCCAAGAACACACACACACACACAGACATGCACACACATGCGTATAAACACAGATACATAAAAAGAGTGTGTTTTCTCAGGCTGTGACTGACTGTATTTTCTCTGGTGAAGAGATCATTATCTTACCGTTGTGGGGGAAAAAAAGAGATTTAGCCAATAATTGCTCATCCTGGCACAAACAAGATAGCTGTTGGAAAATGCTAATTCTTCAAATTGTGCATTCTATTACAGGAGAAGTGACAGCTCTTTTATATGATGATAACAGTAGGGAGGGAAAAAAAAGAAGTTTTCCAGAAGGAACGAGCCGTTGCAGAGAAAACAATTTGCATGCTGAGTTTCCCCTTTGAAACTCTGGCAGTGTTAATCACTTGACATTTTACAAATCTTTTAATTACCATTCATCAATACCACTCTTTAAAACAATTTTGCTCCAACAATCTGGGGTTCAGGGATAGGCCGAATGTAGAGATCAGTCAGCATGTAGCTCTCCAGCCTCCCCTGCAGGTGGTGCTATACACACAGTTGCAGGCTTAGAAAGGCACCCTGGGATTGACTGAAAATAAATATGACCCAGTGGCTGTAGGTCAGAGCCTACGCTGTGTGCTGTTCACTTCCTACATCTGTGACCAAACTTAAACCATCATCCTGAAAACCTCAGGTTCAAGGCCAACAACAAACAACAGCACCTTAAAATGGCGTACATAAAAATACTGTAGTAAGTCTATGTATGTAATATCAATAATATTGTGACTTCACTGTAATTTTATTCATCGTTTTTGACCATGTTAGATGAGAATAAGTAGGAAAAATATAGGGTTATAATCGCATTAATGAATGATTAAAATAAATCAGATTGAAATACAGTAAGTCTGCGTCTGACAAGCTGTGAATTTGATTTGTGGACCCTTTTGTCCGGCAAATAGGTTAGTAATACTGCGCATCGACTTAGTCACATGACCGATCCTGTTAAAATCAAACTGGCTGACAAACACATAATGATAATTATAAATGTTACATTTCTACCAGATAACTGCTTCAACATTCGTGTGAGTCGTCCTGTGGATCAGAGCAGCGGCCGAACACAGAAAGAAAGTGAGAGAAGAAAAAAACCAAACAAACAATGATTTAAGTCAACCTTATAGCCCCATCTTCTCTACCATTCTGCGGCTCCCTCAGGTGAAGTACAACAGCAGCACTGAGGCCTGGTGGGCTGCAGAAATGCTGCACTTCCGCAGTGGGAGTGGGAGCTGAAGGTTAAGGGCATTTCCAATGCTGCTGCTGTCAGAACAGAGTAGAAAACACAACGGTGGTCTGGCTTACACATGCAGATACACTGTAGATGCATACCGTGTGTGTATGTGTATGTGAGTTACTAGGAACAGGAATTCATGAGAATTTACCAATCCCGATTCCACAAAGTATCAGTATCACTTATCGATATGATTTCCTGTTGATTCTCATATCCACTGTAATGGAGTTGGAAAAAAAATAGTAGGAAAATAATAAAATAAAATCTGTTTCTTTGTGTTATTCCTTATACCATTAGTCATTTGATTATGAAAAACAAAAATTGCATGAAAGAAAAAGAAATGAACATTTTAACATAAAAACACCTGCAATTATAAAAAAAAATATAACGTTTTATAAAGTTTTTGAAAAGAACCTGAGGCAGTTCCTGAGTTGGTAATTTATGCCATGTCTGTGTCCAAAATCTATGAAAGACTTTTTAAACTTTGCTGACAACAAGGGCAAAAGAAAAAAAAAACAGATCCCTGGATGTCATGTTGTAAACACTCCAGATCAGGAAGGGTGTGTGTGTGCGTGTGTGTGTGTGTGTGATGTTCTTGGTTCTCATGTTTTTTCTAATTTAATTAGTGGTTTCACTACAATTCTTGGCAAAAATGAACACGACTTCTGCAACAGGGGGACTTTACAAAGTCTTGTAAAATATTTGTTACCTGGTTTGGTTTAGCTGCTTCAGTGAGAAGAAAGAGTTTAACTATCACTCCCCTTTTTCTACATTTGAATCTCACCATGTAGCCAAACAAGAGCAGAGGAAGAAAAAAGACACTGCGTCTCTTCCTCGGTCTGCCCTCCTCTCACGAACAGACATAAACATTTCACTGCATGAATAAGTAAACGATTGCTCTTTCTCCCGTTAGTGGGGACGTCTCACATAATGCAGTGGCACTCAAGCGTTCTCAGGGTGGAAAAAGAGAGCAATTTGGCTTTGGGCTGTGATAAGAAGGCCCGCATTCTCTCTGAATACAATGTTAATCACCACATAGAATTCATAAATGGCTCCTTCACAATGACAGCGACACAAGTCATGTACTTTTGGAGTCAAAGGGAGAGAAGAGAGACGAGTTGAGAGGCATTTTTTAAAGATGTGCAGTTTCAAAACGTCTTGGAGAAGCTAATGCTAACAGAAAGAATTTTTTGCCAAAAGAGACACTGAATATTATATCAGATTCAGACACTGTAATCTCTTTGTTTGATTAAAAAAAAAACATTGAAAATCAGAGCTGCAGACCGTTATGTCTAATTTAACATCCTCTTTCTTATACCGTTGGTCTACTGTAGTCACTGGTCAGTCATGAGGTTTGTGGTTTATATATTTAGAGGAAAATAATTTCAGGGCAACAGTTCTTGGAACAATCTAAAAGAACTTGCTGGAATACAAGCAGTCCTGGAGAATGAGTCGTTGCTTAGCGGATGTTTGGAAATCCATTTTGAACGATTTCTGTTGATTTTGAAAATTTTAAATTGCATCTTCTACAAATTGCCTGATGTTTTCTGAGTATTTACAGCAAATCGTTGCCAGGGCACCAGCCTGACATCATCCCCAATATCTGAGTTACTGACTAGGACATGTCTCTTTGTTGTCTCGATGAGATTGGAGAAGTCATTATATTTTTAATACTGCTATTGTGATCAATTAACCTGAGTAAATCAGCGTAAATAGTTTACATCAATACTCACACAGAAATACACTGATGTGAGATGAAGTATCAGAGTGTAGTACCTGTATGGAGGAAAAGGCACGAGGTCAGGAAGTATGATAAAAGATGTTCATGTTTATGATTTTAAATGTCATTGGTTCTTGGAACCTCACTCTTCTGAATCTCTGATTCTGTATCTCCAATAACACGACACTTTTATAAGTCTGAGATGAGTCCTGACCATCTGTCAGCTCTTCTATGTTGACGACACCAAGTCATATGCGCAGTGAGTAACAAAGTGACTCAAACAGCATTGACATCATCAGCATAGGTTTAAATACATGTGATTGAATGGTGTTAAAGAGATGAAACTTAATAACTTAAGAACCCAAGAGATGTAGCCATGTAAAGGTAATACTGAAATACTTACAGACAGTAGAACAATGTCTGAACCAATGACCATAGAGCAGGGGTCTGCAACATGTGGGTCCTGGACTGCATGACCACTCCACCTTTACAACGTCTCCATGTGAGATCACATTAAAGCATGTAAGAATTTATATCAATTCTGTGAAAAAGTGTTCGGATTTTGTAAGAAAATCTTGCCGTTGTCCGTGTTAACCCAAGATCAAAGGTGCAGATAAAGATAGGAATGCTAACTTTTGTCAACAGCTTTCTTTTGTAATCCAGTACACGGAAGATCAGAGGTGCAGATAAAGCTAGGAATGCTAACTTTTGACAACAGCTTTCTTTTGTAATCCAGTACAATTCTGTATCACCCACTGGATTTACAGGATTAGTTGTGGGATGCTAAATAGGAACATTTTGCCCCTCATTAACAAGTCGTTTCATTCTTCATGTATAACTTGTTTTTGTCTCTGCCGTTGCTTTATTCTATGCTAAAAAATCACCAGAAGTTTGAGAAGAAAATGAAAAAAAGAAATTGGCCTCAACAGCATTTTACGCTTTATCTAATGATTGTCTGGGTAGCAATTTTAAACGAAACATTTCCCTGAAACAGATATCAGCATTATACTGATGTGTTTGTGTGATATAAGGCTGAATGTTTTAAAAAAAAAAATTGCAGATACTGCCTTATAACGAGCCTCTGTCTATGCTGATGTTTTACGTTGCTTTTGTCTCATTAGTTTTATAAAGCTGATAAAACTTACACTGTTACAATGTTTTTACTCACAAATATGACAAACGGCCTAAAACACACTTAGTGAGAGAAGGTAAAAGTCAATTTCCCCCCTGCTTATTATTTAACACCAATTTTAAAAACACAATCCACTCAGGATTGTGAGCGACTTTGGAAAAAAAAATACAGAGTGAAGAAAAGAACAGCATGTTCGAGCCCAAACGCCCCCCTTCACTCCCACCCGAAAAATGACAGGCACATTTCAATCCTGAAAGTGAGAGATAGGCTCGGCAACCGCCTGGCAGCAGATTCTGGCACCTAAACCGGACCTGCCAATAGGACTTTTTTTTTTCCACGTGGAGCTGGGAACTGCTTCCCGCCCGGGCCCACGTCACATCTGCTGAGGACCCACTTCTGAGTAAGCGAGTTGACGGCAGCAACCCCCTTATCTGACTAAGTGCCAGCAGAAGCCTGTGAGAGGACGATTATAAAGTGGTAACCATGATTTATGAGAGACATACCAGCAGCCTGAAGTACAGTAATGACACCGAGCCCAGTGAATATTAATAGCAGCTCCTGCCTCTACGTTGAGAGGATGATATTCTTTACAGTGTGATTTCCACATTTGAGAAAGATGCTCAGTTCTCCAAACTCCCCAGTCGTTTGTACAGCGTTTTAAAGGTTCTCCCTGTGTTTGCCTGGTATTTCCCAGGGTGCTTCAGTTTCCTCCCACAGTCCAAAAAAGTCCAAGTCCACAGATTGGGTACTTCATCCAAATACTTATTGCATTTGTTTCTGTACTGCAGTTCAGTGTCACATTGTCCTTGGTACAGCAGTTTAGCAGGTATTAGAGTTGCCAACACACAGTCTTTAATCTGCTCTGCTACAACCCCTTATGTCAGTATCAGGCGGAATTGAGGTCCATGCACCCCGGTTGATCACATTTTCAAATGCAATTATTTTTGGACTATGATGAAACATCAGGGATGGAACCAGAGCGACTGCAGCGAAAGAAGCCGTTGTACAGATTGAGTCGTTCCATTTATTAACTCACAAACAGGGCACAAACATTCACCCATTTATTCGTGGTGACCGATCACCTGACATCCTGCAAATGATACTTAACTCTCCGTTGTGTTATTGCGGCGCTGTGATACATCGCGTCCCTTTCTGTCAGCTGTTTTGTGGGGCTGCAGAGTTTGGAGAGCATTCTTCTTCTGGTTGGCTTGATTTACAATATTTCGACACACAAAGTATTAGATCTTCAGGAGGGTTGCACTTTATCCTCTGAAACACTTCACGCAGCGGCAAAGGGATAAAAAAAAAACATGGGAGGTGGTGAAGAAGCGAAAGACAAGAACGAGCAAAGAGAATAAGGAGGCCAGTATAAAAGATGAGAGAGAGAGAGAAAGAGAGAGAGAGGATGGAGGGAAAGATTGCCAGGGATGAGAAGAGAAAACGCTTTGATTAAGCGAGTGATCAGTCAACGGCTTCAAACGGAGCAGGACTCACAGCAGATCCAGCCAAGTTCCAAAGCACTTCTGTCAAATGTCAAACCGCACCAGCCTTGTCTACAACTGAGTGAAGCGTGCATCACATTCAGAGAGATGTGATCACAAACCAGAGAGAAGATTCTGCGGCGTGCTTTCACTACATGCAATAAAATCGGTCTCTCAGAAAACTGTGTGTTTATTAAGTGAAAGGAGTTTCACTTGAAACGTTTCAAATGTTTAGCTCCCTGTAGGAAGTGGGGCTTTATTAGTGTTAAAACATTACTGCGGTGTTTAACTGCTTAAACATAACAAATCGGGTGACGATCAGATCAGGTGACATCTGATACGATTGGTGGGATGAGATGAAGACAGTATGGTCCAATATCAGTATGAAAATAGGTAACTAAACTTGATTCAATAAATTGTAACACAACACAAAGTTTGACAAAGATAAAATGATAAAATGTGCCAAACGGTCATGTTTTAGTTTTTAAAATCCCACCTTTAAATATCTGTCTTAGAACTTTTTATTTATCCTTGTATTGGGAAAAAAAACATTTATTATTTTAAACCTTATTTACAAATAATCCCAACACGGAGAAGTTCTTTTTTTCTATATTATTTTAAACCTTATTTACAAATATCCCAACACGGAGAAGTTCTTTTTTTCTAGGACTTTGCTTCAGTCTGGTTCCTGGTTCCTTTACAAACCGCCCTGCTGTTATCTTAAGGTATAAATTGTGTTCGCACACAAAGTACTTCATGCTTCTGTTGTTTTTATCTCCTGTTTACATCTACAGTATATGTATCTATTTTCTCCAGCAGGCACTGCGGTGAAGCCTCCTGCGCCGAGCACTTCATCATTAAAATGTGATTCATCTCGCAGTGTTAAAGGGAGATAGTTCAGGTTTTAAGGTGCAGGCGAAACAAGCCTTTCTCGCCAGGTAAATAATCTTAGCTGCAAGAAAATGCTCGCCATTTACCACACAGCTGTGACAGTAAAGTAATAGAGCTCTGCAGGTGGAGCTACACCAACCTGAAATTGCTTTCTTTTCCTTATTTGCTTCAGTGCAGCAGGAAAGTATTGGTTCTTAGATACTCCATGTATTGGCCCAGTTGGATGTTGGTTAAGTGTAGATTGGAGAAACTAGACTCGTGACAGAAAACAAAGTGTTGGACTCCAAACCAAAATAATATTATGGAAGTTATATTATGAAGTGAGCCCAGTGTTTCATACAGCAGAGGTTGAGGGTTCAACGGTCTCAGGTTGCTATTGTAGGAGTGTAACTTTGTTGGCTTGGTTCGATATGAGATAAATTCAGGCTTTTTTTATTAACTTGTGATTTTGCTAAAGCAATTTTGATATGTGGAATGTTTTTATACCCTGCCTCCCAAGTTTTTTTTTCCAAATGGAAATGTCTTCCTTTTGATGGTGAACTACTTGATTATTTAATGATTTAATTTGAGGCCTCACTGCCTTCATTTAACGTTTGAAGCTGAATTATTTCCCAGTTCTGTACATTGCTGATAACTGGCGTTTTCCCAAACCATTTTTCCCAAACTGACAGAATTGAAAGAACTCAGCGATACTGTCAGTGATACTTTTTTCAGGTCTGAAGTCTCAGGTGATGTCATGAATGTGGATGTGGAAATACATTTTACACTTTTGGTACACATACAGTCACGACAGTTACTAACGAAGGCCAGACACTGAGGCCACCTTTGACATTTTCTCGACTTCTCTTCACGCCGTCCATCCTGTGACTTGCTGCTGCCACAGTAACGGTGATCAGCGTTTTTTTCCCCCCAGATGCTATAGCTACCTTAGTGTCACCTTTATTCTTTGCTTGTCTTATCTGTGACTCCTTGAGTAAGTTGACGCTGACATTTCTGCAAACCTTGATCTTACATTTTGTGCTGACAGTTATAGCAGGGTCACTTTCTGCAGGGAAAACAGCTCCCGGTGGTGAATCTCCTGTGAGATCTGAAAGTGCCATTTGCTGTGAAAGTGAGAGTGGCTTCTTCTCTCCAGAGCTTCTGCAGTGAAGCTTTTTCTTTTTGTTCCCGTTTCTCTCATCATACATCCCTATCTTTAGTCATCTAACACAGCTGTAGCTCAACACAGCTGGAGGATTTATTCCCTTCAGCAGTTTGCTTGTGAAAAATCATTTGCATGTGTGAACTTTTTTTTTTTCATGTTGGGTGCAGAGGTGGTACCTAAACTTTGGTAGTCAACGTGGGTGTGGCAGATTTCTCAGAGGGAAGGTCAAAAGAAGGTAAAGGTACAACACTGGCTGGTTCCCCTCTCTGTGTTCTAGGATATTGTAGGTAACGTGACCGCCGTTTGACGCCGTGAGAGAATGCATGTTTAAATTTAGCTTAGGTTAGCAATCCACACGCTTCATTCAAATTGAAATAAAGCTGCTGGATGTGAGAAGAGAGAATCAACCATCGCTGTCATTCTCTGTCAGCTTCTCCACCCATGGGAAGGATAGACAGCGCCACGTTACATCTTACAAAACACATGAAAAGAACGCGCAGCAATTAGATCCTCCGATGCATCACTGCCGGGCAGGAAATGAGAAGATAAAGAGAAAGGCGTTTCATTGGAGAGGGAGGAGAGTCAGCGATCCATCCTAATTAGTGCGTAGTTTACTGTTATAATCCTCCAACTTCCTCCTGCAGTTACAGTGCTGCTTGCAAAGCACCTGGCAAGAAGGATGGGATTTAAATGCTGTTGTGCCTAAGCAGAGTTGACAGGGAGCTTCTTGTATGCAAAGTACTGTCTGCTGTCACTGTCAGCTAAACTCCTCCAATTAAGTTTGATCTTCCTCATTATCTGCTCTATGTTTGTGAGCGGACGGGGAAAAATACGTGTTTTTTTTTTTAATGAACCACACAGTAAAGAAAAATGTCTCCTCCAGAGAAGGGCAGGAGACAGGGGGTGAGGATGGAACTCCTCCCCGTGACAAAGTTGAATAACAAATTAATGTCATACACACACCTATAGAAGAGGAGGAGGAAGAGAAATCAGAGCTCCTGTGTGGAAAGGTTAAAGCAACAGTGACTTTTAATGTGCAAAAATAAAATGAAAATCACAGACAAGCTGTGGGAGGGGAAATGTACAGAACATCGTGCACATCACGCTTATCCCAGAGAGAGAGAGAAACAGCAGATATACAAACACAGTACTACAGAAGGAGCACATGATGCTAGTATTCTCTGAAATCAGGTTGTACCGCAATGTAATACCACTGTTTCATGTCTGTATATTTTAGCTGCAGATTTAATTTACTTTGTGTCAAAGTTAAAGGTGTAAAGTTTTCTCCATTTTCATGATTTGTTAATGTATTGTAGATATACACTAGTTCAGATGTACCGTTAGAAGATCATTGGAGCCCTATTTTGATCCACGGTCTTTAGAATCTGTGTGTTCTTCCTGTATGTGCAGAGGTTTCCTCCCACAGTCTGACAACATACAGGCAAATGAAGGCAAATAATTCATATAAAAAATACATAGAAAATAAAAAATTCAATAAATTAAATTAGCTGCTATGATGTTGATAGAAAGGCATTGTAATCTAATGTTTTACTAAAAAAGAAAAACATTTACAGTATTGAGGATTTTGTAATCGAAAATATTCCACTGAATTTTTTCTTTTACCAAGACAAAATTCTGATACAATTTTCTGTTTTGAATGTATTTGTTTTATTGCTGATCTCTTACGTATATTTGCAAACTTAAATTTTCCTATGAAACTCACCGACCAGAGCAATGGCGGCTCGGTGGCTAAGGTAGCAGACTTGGGTGTTCGAAATATATTTGCAAACTTAAATTTTCCAATGAAACTCACCGACCAGAGCAATTGCGGCGCTAAGGTAGCAGACTTGGGTGTTCGAATCCTTCAGCCGCCAGGGTTCACTGAGCGTGGCACCGTCCCCACACACTGCTCCCTATGGTGATGGGTTAAATGCAGAGGTCACATCCTGTAGTGTGCAGTGCTGTGCTGTGTCACAGTGACAAATTAATCACTTTTATTCATTACAGTCCATCCAGTGAATGACATGAACCTGAAGAACCTCCAGTTTAGTTACATTTTTGTTCTGTTGATGCAGCTCTGTAAAACCTGGAGTTGAACCATAAGTCACAGCACCAGAGTGTTTTACTTTAGAAAAAAATGGAATGACCCGACCTCTGTACCATGTTGGATGCGACCGACAGCAGAGTAAGCTTCCTGTTGGACGTTGTTGTGGAGCCGGAGTGCTATGATTTAAAGTGCTGGTAATGACAACCATTTGTCCTGGTTACTCCTCCTGGTGCAACTTGTCACAATACAAAAGGGGGTTAAAGAGCAGAAGACACACACTCTCAAAAATAATAATATAAGGTCAAGAACTCGTGCAACTTTTCTGACTACAAATAGGTTGGATCAGGGTCAATACAAAGGTCATTTCTCTAGAAGTGGGTAAAAGAGAAAAATAAAAGATATGTAATATTGATATTCCCAGAAAAGAAACGTTTTGTGAGAGTGCAATTAAAAACTGAAGTGACTTTGGTCGTTTACTTCCATTCTGACATTGTCATCTCTGTATTATTGCCCACATATTGAAACTATAGAAATATTCTACTCTAGAATCACTCCTTTATCGAGGATGGCCACAGCTGTAGTCGGCGGTGATTTGACAGATATTTTACACCATGTGACCTCCCTGACGCAACGCCGTTTTAACCATCTATAGTGAACATCTTATAGTGCATAAAGTGTATTTGCCCATAGCAGTGAAGCAATAAGGGGGGAAAAAGAGAGAACAAATCTTATGTGTTTGGCTACACGTGACAGAGCAGAGTTGACCAGACTCTCATGCAGCAGCATCTCCGTTGCAGTTAGTCTCAGGGGTGATCATTATTGCACAGATAACGTGAACAGCATTTCCTGTCTCTATTGTGACTCCACGGTAGGATTATCTCCCCGTAGACCGGTACAGTAAAATGGCCTCTGCAGGTTCGTCTGGACAGATTACAGACAATAAAGTCTCTGTGCGAACGGCTGCCTGTGCTGCCTGTCTCTTGGTTGGAGACTTCAGTCACGGCTGCCGTTCGAAAATATTGTTATTGAGGCAGAAAACGACCTGTCAATTACTAAATCATATAATTTATTTTTTTCATATTTTAGATCACCACATGAGCTACTGTGATTTTTTTCTTTTCATTTATTACCTGCAGTATAACATGGGACACATATTTTCACGTTAGAACCAATGCTGTTCCACAGGGCTTTACTGCCCAGACAAGCAATCTGTGCTGCTACTATCAGTTCAACATCTCTCACTAATGCTGCCCCAGAGACTGGAGTGCATCTGATAATTACACACATGTGGCCAACATGGAGTATAAAAATACAGTCCATATAACCTGTGCTCTCTGTACCTCCTAAGCATTTACTCTGTAAACGCCCCTCACTCATTACTCACTAGTACCTTCTGGGAACTGTTTCCTACTGAAAATATAGGGTTTTTTTGTGGTTTTAAAAATGTCTTTCAACCAGAAGGGCATATAGGGTATATAATTTTACTGCTTTCAAGTCTAACATCTAGATCCCCCTGTAAACTCTGCATAGAATGCTATAAACACCATTTGAAAATAGAAATAACCCCAGAAAGAGCAGACATTGGGCCACAAGGTGGAATAGTGGTCATTGTATTTGACTTAGAGCAGTACTTCTCAAATAGTGGGGCGGGCCCCCCTGAGGGGGGCGCAGTGGGGTACCAGGGGTGGCGTGAGGGGCTTCCAGTGGAATATGGCACAAGTGAACCACTGCTGTAATGCTTGAATGATAACAAGCCTCCAGTCACAAAGCATACATGTGATCAGGTTCTCAATATTATTTCAGTTCGTGGCCGTGTGGGTCGGGGGGGTTGTCGTGAAAACATTTCTGTCCCCAGGGGTTGTGGGGGGACATGACGGAAGAACCACTGACTTAGAGTAAGAAGGTGATTAATCTTACCTCCTAGTGGTCACGGTATGAAGTTGCCATGTTCTCCCAGTGACAGTGTGGATGTGTGTTCTTCTCTGTCCACACTGTATCCTAGAAAGAGTCTGCACTGTTCCCGGTCCTCGCCCCAGTGTTGGCATCTTTCAGTTCTCATGGCATCCGGCATGGACCTTTAAGATCTGCAGATACTGTAGTAAAAGAAGTTTGTCAAAAGTTTAGTTTGAACAGACCAAATACAACATTCATTTGTACTTTTATTAAACATTTTACTCTAACCAAAACTAATCATAGGTCCTTTTTTTATTTTTATTTTTTTGATTTACTCAAGCTGCCTGTGACAGCTCGCCTGGAGGAAACTCACAAGTCCTTTTCAGTGTTGTTTGAGGGTGTTGGGACAGAAGCAGTGATAAATCCTGTGTCCTCTGAGTAGGTGCTAATAATTCAACATGATGAGTCCAAATGTCACAGGACACATTTCCTGTCCACCACCGAGACAGAGCCTCTTAGACACATGATTTATGTGGCCGACATACAGCGTTTCTCACGTCACGTGTATGAAATCTACAGTCACAATCACTTTGTTGTGACGGTGTCGCTGCTGTCAGCATCGGTTTGGAGAGAAAAAGATTGACACAAGCCAAGCACGTCAGATTGTGCATATAATCCCTTGTAGTATTTTCTTGTTGCTCAGTGTGCTGCATCAGATGGGAGGTTAACCCTGTCAAAAATATTCTCATCGTGTTGGGAGTTTTGGCAGTAGAAAAATGTTCCCAGTTACTCTGACTGTGATCATGTGAAGCTTCTTACACTGGTAATTTGTCGATGACTGTGTTTTGCAGTTAAAGTGGCCCATCTGCTGCATGTACAGCTAGCATTATAGCATTCTGGAACATGAAATTGTTATACTCTGAAATCCATGCTGTAGATAAATCAGGTCCAGTTAGCATTGCATTAACATATACCCAGAGAAAGTCTAACTGGTGAAAACGAAAACATAAACAACACAACAAAAAATAATTTAGTAAAACAAACAATATGAAAATTATTCAAAAAGATATAAAGGTATATAATAAGATATGTACATGTGGGCAGTACTTCACAGAGCTTCCAGGCTGTAGAAACTATAGCCCATCGTCTGGAGAGACGACACCATCGGCTCACTATAAAAAACTCCGCTGCTCTGAGCTCTTACCAGCCAGGATGTGTTAAAGCTGTTAAATTTCTATCTTAAACAATAACAACATCTTACAATAAAAGTAACCAAGGCATGATTTTATGGCAGTCTGTGGTTTACTCTTTTTTTTTTTAAGCAATCTTTGCCATCATGGCAACGACCTCTACTAAACCATGTGTCTGTCTCCGGGAAACCGGAGTCAGAGACACTTGTCGGTGTGAGTGTACCAGATCAATAAATCTGCCTATCACAGCTGTATCCATAAAAGTGTTTCCTGTACTCTGAATCATCTCTGCTCAAAGGGAGGTCCTGTGTGACTGAGCCAAATCTACATTAGTTGCACTCCAAAAGTCTCAATAAGCTTCCCTGCACCTCTCTTGTGCTTCAGACGTAAATGCTTCCTGTTTGAAGGTTTCCAGACAAAATCAATAGCCAGAGACAGTCCTGGCAAAAAACAGAATTCAGATTTCCATCACTTGGGCCTTTTCTTATCCCTCCAGCCAAAGCCATCAAAGCCAGGGTTCCTGCACAACAACCACACAAACAAACTGACAAAGTCATCACTTTGTATCTGAAGGATGGAGGTTTTTTTTTTTTCTACCCTGAGTGGGGAAAAGAAAAGATGTGTAGTTCAGCACAACTGAAGTACAGAATAAGCCATCATTTTCTCTGTTTTTTTCATCTTTATTTTTCATCTTTTTGGTTTTATCCAGTTAGACATCAGATGAGATTAATAGTTTATTTTCAGCTCTTTTGAAATGTTCCATGAACAGTAACCACTCACAGAGGAAACACCTACACGGAAGTGTGTTGTAGGATCAAACAAATTCATGAAATTACACCTCGTATTCAGTTAACACTAGTCCAGAGCCTTAGTGAAGGGGAGGGAATACATTATCAACACATAAAAACAAAAATGTCAAATCACATTTAAGGAATTCTAGCTGAAGGCTTTCCTATGTTTATGAAAAAAAGGGAAATCAGGTCTGGGGTCCAGAGGTCAGACTACGCCCCCTAACAATTTGATCTAAGAACTACAGCAGTGTAACCTAAATGTTGATGGAACGGCCTACACAAATGGAAATGACTTGGCTTTATCAGATTAAACACTGTCCTGTAGCAAACCATATAAAAGGTTGTCTGTGTAGGTTCTCAGTCATCCACGTCACTTAATCTAAAAATAGTTACATCGAGGGTAATTGGATGGAGTAGGTTTTTTTTTTTTTTCACCTCTCTTCCAAGAATCCTCTTGGATGAGAGGTGAAAAAAACTACTCTGTCCAATTGCCCTCGATGTAACTATTTTTGGATATAAAAAGCTAGATCTTTTTTAGGACTGTGGAAAATGAATGTTGTTTGGAACAAAATCATTGGCTGCCTCAAGCATATTTGCTGGAAGCCAAGTAAATTAAAAAAAGCTGGAGTAATATATGTTTGTGGGGGGGACCACAATAGGTGGCCTAGAGTTGTTTCAAAAGTAGGTGTTGGTGGGGGGGCTGCAGCAAATCAAATGAGTTTTAGTTTACATTCTGATTTGTAATTTTGTTGAAAAAGCAGTGAACGTGTTGACGTGAGGCAGAGGGTCGACAAAAATCCTCTTGCTTGGAAACCACTGCAGTAGTGGGTAAATGATGTGGCCTTTGGTCAGAGAATGGTTCAAACACTGGCTCTGACTGGTCTGTGGTTAACAAGCCTCCATGGGTCCAGTAGAGGGCAGTCCACTGCTCCTGGTTCAGTGATGAGGATGTAAATGTTCAAAGACAAACAAAAGATTTTCCTCGTCATATAAATGTGTTAATGTACAGTGTTGATGTGTAAACACCGCAGCATTCTCACGATTCTACCACCGACAAAAGTCTTTCAGTCGGATCAACAGTGAGCACGGTGTTTATGGGAGTTCTACGGTGAATACAGTGGCATGTAACAATTAACGATGACTAATGTGTGTGTTTGTGTGTGTGTGGGGGTGTGTGCCTGTTTGGAGGGGAGTTGGAGGGCATCAGCGGTGACGTCACACTGAATTAAGAGGCTGTGCGCTGAGTGCTGTTGACAGGGCTGTAAACGGCAGCCAGGTGGAACAGTGCTCTGCATGTGACGACTGTACGTAAACAGATGGTCACCGTTTTTGGCTGCTGCGCCGCTCTGACGAGGGAAGTTCTAATTACAGATTAGACAGGCTGAGGTAATTGAAAGTTGCGCAAACAGTCTATCGCCGTTTTTACAAGTTGACCTCTTAAGCTGATAGATTGAAGGAGGTTTTATTTGCATCTGGATCCCCGCCAGAAGTTTGCACAGACTGCTACTCACCGCACCGTAGACGAGGGTGTTGTTAGATATGATGTTGTTAGATAAGTAGAACTTAATTTCATTGAGCCGCGTTGGCCTCGTTGGTCGTTAACATAAAGCAGAACGTGCGTCCTCCAGTCTGTATTGTTTTGGTGTGTATTTCTGCTGATTTTTTTTCTCTCTCTCTGTGGAATCGTGAGTCTGTGTGCAGCTGTGACAACGACAAGAAGAAACAGCAACGTTAGGCTGTCTCTGTGAAAACACTCTGTGGTGTTTTACGTTCTGGGTCAGTACAGAAATTCACTGCAGCTGCTGTCAATCTAAGTGCATGATTTTGACAAACGCCATGTTTGTTTGAAACATCTGACAACATACATATATATGTAAATAAATATATATTTACATTGTTTTTTTCACACTAGCTGTATATATTTTTTTTTCTGTATCTATATATGTGTGATAGTCAAGAATCTCATTTGACAGCTGCACCTGAATGTGAAGAGAGAGACACAATGCAACCGTCAGATGTTTGTTTGGATAAGCGTTCATAAACAGTTTCCTCTCGAACACTCCCCCTGGTTTGCATCTCGATAGTGTTTTAATTTATGGCTTTGTTTCTTTCATGTCAAAACACTGCCTGGTTGGAAATATGAGCCAAAAGCAGGCATTTAGCTCATCAACATCATCCTTCAAGCTTTTGTGCCTCCGATGTTTGTCAGTGAGAGCAGAGACAGCTGGAGCTGTACTGCTATTCATGAGCCGTTTCTGCGTTGTCTCAGCTACAAAGCCCGGCAAGAAGGGAAAAAAAGCATCAGGAGGAAAAGAGGTAAAAAAGAAAAAAAAACACTGGAGCTGCCAAACCTCAGATTGAAAGGTTGTGAGAATTGTCTTGGCAGGCTCATCAGTTTGTCTAGTCTTTCTGAAATGTGGATGCCTTGGACGTAGCTAAGAAAATACGTTTCTTCTACCGTTGTTCTTTCATACCTTTCTTTGCTTGGTGTGTCTTCTCTCCATCCTCCTCCTCTTCCTTCTCCCTCCTATGCTCTAACTGTGCTGTGCTCCATTAGGCTGTCTGTCCACAGCCAGAAGTGACTTTGACATTTGCTGAAACACCCAGTGGAGTGTTCAGGCTTGAAAGGATTTCCAATGCTTTGACCCAAAACCGCTAGTTTCTTTTTCTCCTCGCTCTCCTTTCCATCAAAAACTCCTCTGTGACATTGTGCACTGGTTTGTTGGCTCTCGGGCCAAGGCCTAAATATTTCTTCCAGCTATGAAAGACTCCCCCTCTGCCAATATTACTCCTACTCACAAATACACACATTGCAAACATAGTGATTCATAGGCACATGAGCGCACGTTCATGAGCACAATAATCGCACTGCGGATCCAAAAACATGGAAGTGGCAAAAAAGAAAAGATACTCTGGTGTGAAACAACAACCGCCACAGCCAAAAACAATTGATTACTCTCTACTCTACCACTGCTCTGGCCTGTTTTATTTTAATGTTTTGTTTATTATCAATGGAACTCAGATTTTTCTCAGAATTTAGTTTATATTTCATTGTACTGATATTTGACTGAACCTGAATGAAAAGAAAGACTATATTTTGTTTTTTGTTTTTTTTTCTCTCATTTTGTATTTACATTAGCTGAGCTGGGTCTGAAAATGTCTGGCAAACATTGGATAAAACTACATTAAATACTGGCTTATACTTGCTTTATTTAGCATTGTTTTACATCCTGTTCAACCTCGAACTTCAGCACCGAGACAAATCTTCTAGTTGAAGAATGTTGCCAGTTTCAGTCCGTGACACAGAGCTTATGGTTCGAGCGTGAGCGTTCTTCTCTTCTGTGACCGCAGGCGTACCCTTCCTGTGGGACTGGTTTTTATTGTATGACAAGTTAATGTGTATGACATTTTTTTAATGGTGAAAATGTCCCGTAAAATACTTTCAAGAAAAGAGAGGGATTTCTATTTATTCCTGTCACACAGATGCTGTATAGCCCCCTCTGTAGGCACTGAGTGTAAAATATTCACCTGTTTCACTGCTTCGGGATAGTGAGGGGTTAATGGGACACGAGGAGCAGAGGGACATTCTTGTCTTCAGCTTTTATTCCGAAAAATTGGCTTGCAGAATTGTGAAAAATAACTCACACACAGAGAGACTTAGAAACTGTTCGTGTCCAAGGTTGGTGACTTTTTATGTTTCCTTCAAAAACAAAAAATACTGAATAAAATCAAAAGTCATTATTTAAATATATATATGCCCAGTGCCTTTGTTTATGTGATAATAGAACAAAACAATAGCCTAAAATAATACCCTTTTTTATATTTGTTAATGCAGTTTGGGTTTGGTTTTTGTTTTTTGTGTGTGAAGGTGATTTGTTTGAATAGTCATTCAACTGAATTACCCTTTTTTATATTTGTTAATGTAGTTTGGGTTTGGTTTTTGTTTTTTGTTTTTTGTTTTTTTGTCATTTTTTTTTTTAGCTTTGACTCTAAACAGAAGGGACGCCAAAATAACAAGGAGCTGAGGTGTGTCATCACCTCAGAGCCCTCCGCTCCATCACACTTTTACAGATCTTTCCCATTTTAATTAGCACCTGCAAAAAGAAGCGCAGAGCCCCGAGTCACTGTTGCTCTGCGTGTGTGTGTGACACACCCACTGTACCGTTTGTTCAAAGCCTTGATGATGAAAGTAGAGAAAAAAAAGTAGTTTCAGTGCCAATGAACACGACATGTGATATATGTTACACGTGCCACGTATGTTACGTATGGGTGAGAAACAAAGTGCCGTGGAGGAGAAACCGATGTCTGCAGTCAGGTAAAAAATACGAGCTGATGTGTGATGGATGGAGAAGCAAGAGGACAGTTTCTCACAGGGGACTAAATGTTCCCTGAGCTCTTTGGCCCATGTACACTGTCAGCTCCATAACATCTATTTATACACCTCACCGCCGAAGTCAGCACACGGCTGATATATTGATTCAACAGGTCATTATTTATGTCCGCATCCAACTGCAGATTCACGAGCGTGCCTACTGGAGCAACGCCGATAAGACAACAGCCCACTGCTAATAGGCTCGCTTTTAGGGAAGAACCTCCACATCTGGTTCGTGCCTCTGTCTATGAACAGTGGACGCCACAACAATGCATGTGTGTGTGTGTGAGAAGAGGGGAGCTGGAGCCAGGAGGAAATGATCAATAATGGTTTCGAACACATTAAATCACAATGCTCAGTGGTGAGGCCCATTGATTTCCAGCAGTAGCCCAAATCACAGAACGGTGAATGTTGGACAAAGTTAACAAGATCCGAAAGCTCAGCCCACCTGCTTCATGCAGTAAACCTCATTAACTCTCGAGGGACCGGGAATGGTAGAATAACACCGTTGGTGTTCATAAAATGAGGGCGAAGGAAGAGAAACACGGAATCACAGCCTTCATTCCCTGTGGAAGTCCGCGGACCGCACGGAACACCGTTCCCAGGAGGGGCAGTGAACCTTAGATGTGAAAACCCCATTTATCAAATGGAGGATTACAAGAACAGAGAGAGAAATGTTAGGACACAGGGAGACACTGTGGCTAATGGATCATTTAGAGGAATCCAGGCGTACGTAGGAGAAATCTATCTTAATTCTGAGAACCCTGACGTCCTTTAATCCAGTTCCCACACGAAACATCAAAGGATGCTTTTCAATTCAGTTCCCTCCTATTAAATCTAAATGTTGTTACCAGGATGTGGAGGGCACCAATTTTAATTAGCATCATTGTTCTGGTGTGTTTTATCGTGGTTCTGTTTGCTTCCTAGTGCCTAGAGTTACGGTGCTGACATTGAGGGAAGTTCCAGGTGCCACCAGAAGGATGTCTGTCAGGATGTTTAATTACTTTAATATAAAATAATAAAATATATAGACAGGCTTTTGAGATCATCTTCCTGCACCGTCTGGGTTTAGAAAAGCTCCAAAGTTGTTCCCAAACAATAGTGAATATGGAAATAGGCTAATGAAAAGGAGCCCCCACAGAAGAGCCTGAAATGTGTGGGAATCTTAAAGCTCAGGTGAGAATCTGCAACTTATTAAAATGGCTCATATGCAAAGCAGCGATGTAAATGAGCTGATCTCACTCCATGGTAAGGGTCCCTTCAGGTAGTGTGTGGGAAAACACTTCTGTTCTATCTTTACCCTCGTGACAAAAAATATTCTATGAAGTAAAAGGGAGAATAAATCTAATACATCTAACGACACAACTCGAACTTCACTGTCAAAGTTGTAGACATTATAGTTTTTCAAAGCTCGAAACTGAGAACGAGGCAGTGAAGAAGTTGGACAGGGGTACATTTAATCTGCCATACACCAAGTCAGTTCTTGAAGACGTCAATCACCTTAGTCCAACTATAATACACATTTATATGTTTTAACAATCTTGGCAGAACCTTTATTTTTTTTTTTTCCAAATGCCACTGGCTAACTTTGCATATACAACATTTTGCCTCGTTATTCTTAAATGACATCACCACACTCTGCTGCATCTTCACGGAGACTCAACGTTGACTGATGTCAATAACTGTCACAGTAACATCGTCATCTCAATGGAATAACGGCCTCCTCTTACACACAGGAGTGTGAAGGAATAATGGTTTGAATCTTGTTTGAACCCATGCAGTAAAAATCTGACTTTGGTGATAAAAGTTGGGGGGAAAAGTTGATCTCTTTAAGGAAGATTCATTTGAAGGGAACATAGGAGAACGTGGTCTCTTTGATCGTTCTTCCGTAACGTCTGAGGTTTCTGGTTGAAGGTGGTAAATTAGAGCAGTTGACCAATTACTACTGCCCACGGTGAGCTTTCTTTCTCGGTCTGTCGCACACGGTCATAGTTTTCTAGATTAAGTTTTAGTCTTTTGTGCTTTATCTCCACTATGTAAATTAAATTGAATTAAAAAAGACCAGAATCCATGTCAGTCCTGAGAAGGTCTGGACAGACTGTAGGTCCTGTACCATAGAGGAAGGTATTGAGGTAAATAAGGCTAAAATGAAGTAAAACAAATTACAGGAAACACAATAATAAATAAATGTATTTCTGCTACTTCATTTATTTTTTGACATCTTTGAACCAATGAGCTTCATGACTGTCATGTGGGGTCAGCGTCAGCCAATCTGCTGTCTTCACAGACTTCTTTTTATTTATTTTTTTTTACTTTACACCTACAGCAGCGTGTATTCTTTCACCGTCTGTGGTTTCATTTGTTTCCATGTCTCTACTTTTAGTCCACATTGTGTTCAACAAACAGTTGAGTCCACTGGGATCCAACCACTGAATTCTTTCAGAGACACAAGAGATTATTATATTTTTTTCTGTTGGTTATTTTAGGTCAGTGATGACCTAAGGGTTATTTATTTCCCTGTCATGTCTGTTGAAAAAGCAGAATATTATCAAAAATATATTCTCTATATGCAACCTGCCTGGTACTTGAGTTGAAGTATAATCTCCTCAGATTTGGAGGAAAAAGAAGACAAATGTACTTCTGCACTCTACTGTTTACCATAATCCCTTTCAGCACCAAGTGTCCTCAGATTAACAACAGATTACAAGAGCACGCCTCCATCGGTCAATTCCTTTGACGTTATTGTGAGGTTGCAGTGATAGGATTATAGGTGCAGTGTTTCATCATTTATTTTTAGTGATATTGTATATAAGAAATACGATTTACAGAATTTATGAGGCTCTTTGTGTTTGTTCGTGGTAATGTGCTTTTCAGGAGAGAGAGAGTGAGACGTTATAAATGGGATCTGCTCTGTACGAGGACCGTTGTTGTGTATTGTTCAATGTGTGTTGGCATAGATTGTCAGGGTAACTGCAGCTGGTAACAGTTCTATTTCTGTCATGCGACAGTAATGTGGGAAATATCTCAGGGTAGCAGAGAATGGTCAACAGGGCACATTCAACCTCCATGAGTTAATTGGGTGTGAAAAGACATGAATAAGATTTAGATCCTTCACATCAGCAGGGGGAGAGAAAAGGAGCTGGATGGTGTGATGATAAATGGAACCTTAACAGTGACAGGTGGGATTAGCACAGCCTCAGCGTGGCATTATACTGCAGTGCATCATGTGTTGAAGTCTTATCTGGATCTTCGCCGCTACATTGTGTCAGCTCAGGAATCCGTATCAGCATCTGTGCAGTTGTGAAATAAATTGACAGTGGTGTTTGGCAGTAAGTCATCCTATAAAGATACCTGGATGATGAGCGACACACTTGTGAATCACACGACAATGTCAGCCGGGTGCTAAAGGGTGAGGTTTAAGAGTGAGTGTCTAAAGATGCACAGAATATCTGATAAAAGAACAAACATTGCTGTGTGTTATGTCTTTTGAACAATGATCAACGTATTTGTGTTTGCTATCATCAGGACAGTAAAAGTCACTGCATGTTTATCATCACTGAATAATATATTATCTAAAAAAAAAAGAGTCCAGTGCTTAGCTCTTCATCTGTGTGCCTTTTATATTCTGTCTGAGCAAACACATACAGTGATGTATTTAACTAGAACGCCAACATAGATGCCAGTGAGTTCAGTGTCTGTTGCCAAGCAATAGAACATTTTAAATAGTGACAGAAAATGATATTATGTCCACCAGTGAACTGGAGATTCAAACAACAGGAAAATAAAGTTAATTTAGCTTCACTAATTTAATAAGATGCAGCAGTTTTACAGCTAAAATACAAGATTCATCCATTAAAATGCAGTTTTGTTACTGAACTTTTGTGTGTATATGAGATACATTTTACTTTCTGTTATTTGTCTTGAACAACCTTGTCTTTTAAGCACATGAATATGAAATATATTTTCACTATTTGACAGAACAGCTGGTATAAACCCTGGGACTTTACTCATATGACTTTTTTTTCCCTCTTTTTAGTAGCTTGGACACTTGGCTACTTTACTCATATGACTTTTTTCCTCTTTTTAGTAGCTTGGACACTTGGCATATATTCTAGCCTTCACAAAGTGAAGTACTAGTACTAGTAGCTAATGCTAATATTTGTCTCTGTGACTTGAGTCGTACAGTACTTGTGGCTTTCAAAAGTGTGGTCTCGCTGGACCTCTAGTTCAGAATTACAGGGGATGAAATCCACTTTATACTTTTAGTATTCTTGAAATGTTGTTCTTTATCTCCAAGGTCATTCATCACAACTTATTTTAAGGTCTAAGTTCTTGACGTTCCTTGTCTGTGTCTGTTGTTTCTGTTACAGAGACGAGTGGTTCTAACAGATGTATTCCCAAACCAGATTGTTTGGATTAGACCTTACATTTCTGGTCACTTGTGCTTTGGTCCCATATTAAGGAAAACCTCTCACAAATAATCATCAATTTACGGGTTATAAAGCCAAGTGCTAAGCCATGTCCAGTCTGCCAGCACTGATTTAAATCGCTTTAATGGCAGTCCCACTTGGTGCAAACGCTCCTCTGAGGAAACCGTGGTGGCAGAAGCGATTGACCTACCTTCCCCGCTGCGACAGCGATGTGCGAGCGGGGTCAACAACATGACGGCTAGCAGGCATTTTGATTAACGCCCCAGCACAGCTTGTGCAAACATGAATAATTTGAAATGAAAATACTTTCATTGGGTTGGGAGGGTCAGAGACGGAGGGTTCCAGAAGCCTGTACTTTTGGTCCGGAGAGAGAGAGTAACGGACATATTAATACACCCCTGTGTTTCATTAGAGTGGAGGGATTCCGTCCTCAACCAGGCTCACATTTATCAAACAGTATGTGGTCGCTGCACTGAGACCTTCCAACAGCATTAGTAATGTATACAACAGCAGAAGCTGGGCGGGCAGCTGGGGGGGCGGGGGGGGGCAATTCTTACTTCTTCCTATCATTCCCTAAGGTCTGCTTAGAACATTCCCAGAACAAGTTCTAAAAATTAAATACAAGGTTTTCTTTATTCAGGTATCAAGACATATGATTTCTTTTTTTCAAACTTTAGGTTCACGGGCCAAATCTGGCCCTCCATGTCATTTATGATGGCCCTCACATTTACTAAACAAATTCCATGTGTGTGTAACATACGCATGGTGAGTAATTCACCGTTCTAATTCTCCAATTCTCCGACCTTTTGAGCTGGTTTTGTGTCTCACAACAGAACATCCTACAGGACACACAGGGAACAGGCAGCCTCACTTTATCAACCACAAAAACGGACTAACATAGTCTAATACAGTATGCATAATGTGTGTGTGTGTGTGTGTGTATTTCGCTTGATGTTAATATTTGGAATTCTGAAGAAGTCTTTTCAAATTCACTGTTTCTGGTTATAGCCTTGTTAGCATTAGACGCCTGTTTGGCTCACAACCCACACTGTGAGCGATTGAGTTTGACACCTCTGTTTGATGTGTAAAAATGAGGATGAATACTGAGTAAACAAGAGAAAAAATCAAGAGTCCATTAAAAAAACTTTGTCTTTTTTGTGCAGTGAAACTTTTCTTCTCCAAAGTTTTTTTTTTCTTTTTGGGTTGTTGTGTAATCGTTAATTTTCCGGTCCCACTAATCAGTCATTTTCTCCTCACCTCCTCTATATCCAATTAAAATCCACTCTCTACACAGGCCCATTGGCATTTACCTGCTTTTCTCTGACTCAGTGAGATTTTCATTTATTTCTCTCTTTCAATTTTTCTACTCACCTTAGGACAACCAAAGGTACTCCGTTCTGACCAAAACTTTTTGGTGTTGCACTTTATAGTTGAACATCGGAATATTGGTACTGCAGCAGTGTTTTCCGAGAGTATGCGGGTTTTTTTTTTTTACTTTGATTGCAGTTAATGCCAAAAATTTGCAAAAAAAATACTGTTAAAAACAGTTGTTCCTACTTTACCCTCAGACACAGACTAACCTCCAAGCCACGATATCCGAACATGCTGCGATGGATATAATCGTTTTCTGTTCTCTGGAAATTCTCATTCTCCAAACTATTAATATGGAAATCAAAGTGTTTGTGCGCCACCAAAAGAGGATCTGGCTCCGGTTACTCCTCTCACGGATGATACCACCCTCTGGTTACTCCTCCTCTCACGGATGATACCACCCTCTGCCTTTAACTGCCTCTGACATATTGAACACCTCAGATGTTCCCAGTTTGGCCCCGCTGACAATTTGAAGTGTCGACAGGCAGATGCAACCCACAAACAGATCCCTGGTATCAAATGTTACAGCCCCACCTCCCTCAGAGAATCCAGATCAATAAAGCAATGGAAAATGTTTTTTTTAGATACAGAGGTAGCTGGGTTAAAGACCCCCGGAGGCTTTTTCTTCCCCACTGTAAGCCACCACTGGATGAGCTGAAGCCACTGGGGTATTAGACAGCGCAGTGCTGCCCTAATCAGAGGGGAAGTAAACACCAATCAACTTGGACAGAAAACTGAACTATTCAACATGGGGTTTTTCTGTAACAATGTGGTTGATCTTGTGTTGTTATTATTTTATTTATTAGTCTATTCTGGTTCATTTTTTACATTTTATTTTACTTTTCTTTTTCCTTTTTGGCAAGTTAAAAGCAGTGCCCCCAGCTGGTGGCACCCTAGGTGACGGCCTGACTTTATCTTTCACAGCTTTTTGAAACTAAGGTTCTGTATCATTTGATATACATTTTTCATTCTGGAATCTTCTAGCTGTGCATCGACTTTTTGTCATATTTTCTACCTCTAAAAGAAAGACACTATCATGCTGGACCTCTGCTGTTACACCACCTTCATTATGTCTACCTGCCCTCAAGGTGTCGCCACCTAAACGGCTCTGAGACTCATTTTCTGTAACACTCAATTCTCTGCTGCCGTGCCACAGGTCAACCGGAACTATTAAAGAAAAAATTATTGAGCATAAACAAGATATTCCCCCAGCCTGGTGGATAATTGTGTATTGATTGTAAATAATGGAATGGCTGTGTAGTCGATTGTAATGATGACTTTACTGCAGTGTTTTTCCTCTGAGTGGATCGGCCACAGCTCACGGCTCAGGGTTGATGTGTGAATTGCGAGGGAAGCGTGCAGCACATATTTACATACATATATACACAGATACGTATAACTCACAGATAGAACACAGAGTGACAAACATCAATACAACATTTACATATTTTTTTTGTTTGTCATTTTCATTTAAAAGACAAATAGTGAAACTAAAACTGAAGAATTTATCATGATTCATTTTATGAAATGAATCAGATCAAAATAATAATAATAATAAAAACCTTTGTAACACATTCATCTACATTCTGTTATTTATCTCTGTTCAAGCAAATACAAAAATAAAAATCTGAGGTTTGCAAATGTTCACTTACCTAAATAGGGAATGCTCCCTACAAGACTCCAACACATTCATCTACATTCTGTTATTTATCTCTGTTCAAGCAAATACAAAAATAAAAATCTAAGGTTTGCAAATGTTCACTTACCTAAATAGGGAATGCTCCCTACAAGACTCCGGTTTAACTGATCAATTTAGTAACCAGCTTATACAACGTTGAAGTGTGACTGTTCAGACTAAAAGAAGAGTAACTTACCTAACTAGGGAATGCTCCCTACAAGTCTCAGGTTTAACTGATCAATTTAGTAACCAGCTTATACAACGTTGAAGTGTGACTGTTCAGACTAAAAGAAGAGTTTCTTCACAAAAAACCTCATGATTCCAAACACATTTTTTTCCCAACCTGTGTGTATTTACGCCTCGCTTTTGTTTTTCTTCTTTTAAAAATGAAATGGTTCTCCTCAGGGTCGGGGAATTAAACTACTGTATATTATCAAAGGACATTACTCTTTGGATACATAAAGTAATTTATACCCTTGGTTTTACCCACTGGTGGTAAAAAAACAAAACAAAAACAAAAACAAAAAAACTAATCATCACGAGACCCTTCCACTGTCTTTAATTTAATTTTCAAATTGAATAAAGGTCTGGTACAGTGTAGGACGTATTCATCTTCATTAGCTGAAGATTTACTCCCAAAACATAGAACCACCTCTGGTCCAAACAGACAGCAGTGAACACTCGTTTTCACTCGTGGTCCTTAGTTTAAACAATAAGTTGTCTTAAATAATCATAACAATAATTACAATAACAATAATACTGTATTTCCCATTGAAAACAATCACTTCAGCACTGTTCTTTTAATAATGGTCTCTATTTTGTATTGCTGTTGAGTTGAACAACCACAACTGTAGCCAAAAAATGGCGACTAGACGACCATTATGAATGAAGAGGAAGGAAGAGGAAGACAGCACATTTCCAGATTTTGCTATACTATAGAACTTCTACTTTTCAAAACCGGCATTTTAAAGAGTAGTCGGACACCCCAGAGAGGATAGATACTGTACTTTAGATACATGTCTCTGCGGTGGCAGGACTGAATGAAAACCTGGTTTCACTGTACGGTGCATCAACCTTTAAAACCCAAATCCATATCCAGTGCACTCTGCTTCGGTGCATTCACTCCACGCTTTAAACTGACTTTGTGAGATATCATCAGTTATTCCATTCCACCTCCTTTAGTGATATAAATTGCTGGCTACATAAGTTACCATCATGCATACCCTGAAGAGAGACAGAAGGAGCAGCGAAGATGGAGAGAACACACACTGAGAGTGTGTTTGTGTGCGATGTCACAGCTCACTAGCTTAAGAACAGCGTGGGTGAGTGTAATTACTGCTTTAGAACTAGCGTGCGTACGTTTGCATATGTGTTCATGCACCTGTAGTGTTTAGCACTTTAGCAGGTTCATTTATCAAAGATATTCTCAAAGAAACTCCCTGTTGGTTCAAGCCCTAATTTACAGGCACGTAGCTTTGAAAACATTGTGTGTTTATGCTTGACTGTCCTGCCTGCAGTCCAGATATTTTTCCTATTGGGAATGACATAATGAATAGGCGAATCAGACGATGGCAGGGATGCACTGCTGGGGGGCTGAGCGTCTCTGAACAAATAAAAATGGACAAAAAGTATTGTCTATAAAACTTCATGTACAGATTAAATAACACTAACAGTCTTTGAGTTTTTGTTTTCCCCAATTAAGACCAGTACTAATGTGTTGGAAACTAGGTTTGGGAATTGACTAAAATGTCTGGGGTTTTTTTTCTGGATTCGTACCAGACAAACCCTGGAGTGTTTGTACCCACACTCCAGTATTTGGACATGTATACTGTGAGACACGTGGAGGACAAGGAGGAACAGCGTTAACGTGCAGTGAGTAGGAGGAGGAAGTGTGTTTACATGTGGAGGAGTCTGGTGGCTCATCCTCTCCTTCCACTAATCGCTGTGTGACGGAGGTGATGGAAGGTACCGTGAGATGAACAGGACGCCCAGCAGATCCCACTGCCCACACAGACAGTAGTCAGCTCTGACATCAGCATGTCTTCAGGCTGTCCTCGTCCAAAGTACTAATCACTGTCTGATACTACAGTAAATTATAAACACAGGAAGACAGCTCTCTCTATTTTTTACTCTCTATACTTTATTTTATTTACATGTCAAATCCCCAGACTCATTTGCATGATCCTGTTTGAGATCTGGTAATAAGACGGGAGGATTTACAGGCGCCAGACATTTATCTTCATATACAGATGTATACATGCCGTACTGTATGCCAGGTACATATTTCCTATGGGATCAGACATTACTGCTAATAAATCTAATCTCTCCAGAGGCTCCCTAGATCTGAAATGTTTCGGCAACTGGGATTCCTGGACCTGTAATTAAAATGTAAGACTCAAAGAAAATTAAATATTTATAACAGACTGTTTTTATTAAATACCTTTTTCTTTTTTCTTTTTCCTACTGGTCTGTGGGTCATTGGTGTTGAAGTGAAGCCAAATCCCAGTTAGTAGTACTTGGTGTAACTGGGAACAGAAACATTTTTGGCCACAACTTTGGCAAAATTGTTCAGCTGGGAGAATTGGATTTTAACACAAAACATTGAAATTACTTGGACTAATGGTTCCTAATGGAGTGTACAGAGTTGAATTAACAACAAACAGTGTGTTTGGTTTCACAAGTTTGTTCTGTGTAATAGTCAGCACCATGTTATTACATTTTAATAGTTTTATTTTTTACTTCACCGAAGTTTGGATTCTCTAAATGAAATCAAAATATGAAGAACATTTATTCAACTCTGTTAAAGACTAAAATGTATTTATTTCACATTTACATTTATACATTTAGCAGGTTCAATCCAAAGCGACTTACGAGAGGAGAATTAACAATCGAGCTACATGGAGGAACTCTTGAAAAACACTGCTATTCAGTAAAGTGGGACTTTTTAACCAGAGCGGAGATAAGTGCAGGAGGAGAAGGGAAGTAGAGGAGAGTGCCAGTCTGAATAGCTGGGTCTTCAAGAGATTTTTTGAAAA
>NC_024308.1:4345215-4369651 GCF_000523025.1 Cynoglossus semilaevis
TGAGAAGAGGCTGGATGGTCTTGGACGAGGTGTTGGGGACTGACAGAAACCATTTCCATTTGCGGTTTCCTGAAATTTATATATATATATATATACTGTATATATACACCTCATACTTTTGGCTCCACTTCTGTAGTCCTAGTTAATAGTGAGTCATATAATACACAATATTTTCCTGTTTCATCCTTTTCTGATTCATGGCTTCATATATTGTGCAAGGTTCTGTCCTTTCATTTAATTATTTTTTTAAAAATGAAAAAAGGATTAATGCATTCATTTTGATCTGCCAAGATTTTTTGTCCAGGGTTTGTATAACTTGCCATTCATCAATCACAAAATGGTTATGTCTACGCTTCCTAGCCACTGTTTTAATATACGGTGTGTGTTGTAGAGGATGTTTGGTTTTAAAGAGCTGAGTTTTGGCTGTTAAAGAAATAGATTTTTTGTTTGTTTTAGGTAAGAGTAATTATTTCTGATGACCAAATCTTGTTTTGTGCTGCACTCTTTAGAATTACTGTTTGTTGGTTACACAAAGGTGAGACCAGCTTACTGTCTGTTGGTTACACAAAGGTGAGACCAGCTGCTGTACATCCAAGTCTGTTTACTTTTTTTCCTTACATGTGTGTGTTGGTGTCTGTTAAAGTCCTGTTAAACTGCAGTGTTTTCATTTCTTTATACTTTTTTTATCACTGCCAAGAAAGTTATGTTGTTGCCTGTGTTTGTTGGTGAGGAAACATACCTTGAACAATAAACTCACCATTTGGATGAGATTTCCTTTGGGAGGTGGGTTTTGGCCCAAGAAAGAAATGATTAGTCGGTGTTGGCAGAGGTTTGCTTCATTTAATTGCTTTCTGTAGATTTGATACAGGATGGAGTTGGAGAACCAATAAGTATGATTGGTCATGGACAGGCCAGGCACAGCTGCACTGCAGACAACACTGCTGATGCTACACTTTTTTACCTCATTGTGTGGTATTTAGCTTTATGCTTTTTGGGATTTTAAAACTCCTAGTATTAAGTAGTTGGTATCAAATGTTGGTATCATATTATGCCTGTAGTCTTACCTGGGAAACATGTCAGCTCTGCCTTCACAGCTTCCGAATACAATTTAATAGATTTTGGTTTGGAACGTGGACTTACAGTACAGTTCTCACAACTTCCTCGTATGTTGCTCTTGTTGTTTTGCACAATGTTGTTGTTTTTGTCTCCATTACACAATCGACACTTTCCTCTTTCTTTGAACTCTGTACTCTTTTGAATGCTTCCCCTCTGCCACTTGTACTTGATCCGTTGATCCGAACGTTGAGTCCTTGAGTCCTTCTAAGATAGAAAGCAATTAGCAAAAAGGAAGGTGAATATTGAACTATTTGATTGAAATGTCCATAATACTCCATATGTTGACATTAGCTGATCGGCCACACACACACACACACACACACACCCTCTCTCTCTCTGTCCTCATGTTTGCTTGTCAGTTACTGTGAATCAGTCTCCATCTCCACTGCGGATCACTGTGGACTCTGTGGATAAGACGGTGGCGTTTGACTCCATAGATTCACTCACTGTGTATTGATTCATAGAGAAATAAATTCTAGATTCCAGAAGCATTAAACAGAAAGCATCCCCCACTCTGCACACAAATCTTTATGGCCAATTGCCCATCTTCCCGTCCTTCTTCCCGCTGTTGTATCACACACAAAGCATCCCTGCGATTTTATTGTAGTCTACAACTGACTCTCTCATTCCTGCCTCTGTGGGCGTGCACACACACACACACACACACACACACTTATTATCCCATACGGGGAAAAGGGCTGACTCACTGTTGCTTCATTACTCAAGTGAGTTATGAGTGTGTTTACGCACACACTGATTGATATTAACCCCTTTTGTTTAAATCTCCTTCACCATCACACATCACAGCAGGCAGTGAGCTGGTCCAATGGGTAGAGAGGAGATGGGATTGGTGGGATTGGCCTAAAAGCTCACAGTGCCCTCTACTGATATTGGAGAGAAAAGAAAATGACTGATTTCCATCTTTTCATGTGAGCAAAACCTCTTTTTCTTTCATAGCTTAATTCAAGCATTAGTTCAAAATACATTGAATGAAAATATGTTCACGGTTTGTCGTTTGGCTGAGCTGCTTCAGAAAAAGCAGCCTTGAGAAACTGAAGGAGCGTCACCTCAGTTGTACTTTTCTTCCAAGAGTCACTCTGTAAGGTAATGACACTTACGTCTAACGGCATTTAACACATTTCACATTTCAGTTCCCTCTTTATATTTCCTGGCTGCCTTTTAATCCTGCCTTTACACAGTAGAACTGTGATCAAATGAACCAACGCCTCGTCATCAAATCCCTGTGTTTTATAAGACATGCGTGTAATGAAAAGGTGTGGTGTCGATTTAATCAGCTAAAGGAGGAATAGGTGTTTAGGGAGTCCTGAAGCATTGATCCCAGAAAGCTCCAGTTGCATGAGAACGTTGGTCGAGTCCCCGACCCTTGAACTTTTCAATTTAATGGCGTCACTGGAAGACTGAGGCTTAGCCAGCAGGCCATAAATTTTGATGAGAAGGTCATAAAGGCGGAGGTTTGAATGAGGACAGATGTGGTGTATCCCAGAGCCAGAGTCGTCCAACCATTTGTCTTGGATGGAAAAAAAAAAAAAAACTCATACCTGGAGGGTGAGGGTTGTACAAGCTACACCTACTGTAGGCAAGTAGTGTTTTATAGAACGCTAAAGAAAAACACAATGTAATCAGATGTAACAGGACTGTAAATACATTTACACATATGTTCTTATGTAAAAAAAGCTTATATAAAATATTTTTCATGTTCACAAGCCTGCTGTAGCTTATATAATATATTTTTCATGTTCACAAGCCTGCTGTGAACAATGTGAATAAAACAGAGCCTTATTTTGAATATTACATGAATATTATTTTACATAATTGCATAGTTAAATTAAAAAAGAGATCAGACGTTTTATTGAAAATTTCTAATATTTTACCAGATTTTTTTTTTTTTTTCACTTGGGCAGAATAACATGCAACATATAATCATTAAGTCTAACATACAGTTCACTTACGTTGCTCTAACAGACAGTCAATAAACACACACTGTTGGGAAGAGTTCTTGTTTCACTGAAGCCCCTCAGGTTTAAAACACCAGCTCAACATCCACCATGTGTTTGTCGAGGTGATGAGGTCATCTTCAGCGCCGGTTGTTCTCCTCACCAACATTCTAATTATCCTGGAATGATGATAAAACGGAGTGAACAAAGTTTTCAGTTGGAATTATCCTCACATTTCTCAAGCAGGTTGTGTTGGCCGGTATAATTTTACTGACCCCCGGAGCCAAACCAAACATATGTTAGCAGTGTGTTCATGTGCATCATTGTTTTCTGAAAAGTCCTCTGCAGCGTTGCATCAGCCTGGCTATTAAGCATATGCTGGTGGACTCATCCAAACCATTACAAAAATGTGCGTGTAATAAAATGGAAGGGGCCTTTCAGCATCGATCAGAAGAGAAACCACATGTCCACTGGTCCACAGCCAAGAAGCCAACAGGCTTTCACTGTATAAGCACATTTGTCCACAAGTGCCTACAGTGAGTGTGTGTTCCTCTCACCTGCAAAGTGATTTTAGCGTAAAGGGTGCTTCAGTCAAATGTTGCTCATTTTCACTCACTCTGCTCACTAAGAGGCTCATTTGACTGAATGCTTGGCTGCCAGAACAGGTGGTGACATCCAGATCCAAACCAACCGTGTAACTCTCCTCAGGGCCTGTCACCCAGCTTCAATTATGCACATATGTGACCGTGTCATGAGAAAAAAAAACACTGGATAATCACTACCTTCAAAATTAGATATGGCTTTAAAGGTTGGCTCGAATCGGTCGTCACCCTCCAGCTATCACCTTATGCTTATGCAGTTGATAAAGTCGTTGCCTTTCACCCTCAATGAAACTTCATATGTTAGTGTAAAATATCTTCAGGGATTTCACCTCCTTCCTGTTGCCTTTTGGTCCACAACAGTTAGCTTTACAGGACAAAGGCCTTGTGATCAGCCACACGATGAAGAGTTTGTTTGAAGAGCTTCTCACAAATAGACTGTTATACTGGGAATTGTTCGTAATAATGTATGTTTAAGGGCATTTTGTGGCACTGCCAAAATGAGCATTTAGCCACCACAAAGAGCAGTGTGGCAATTAAATCTGTAAACCAGTGTAGTCCATCATCCTTTTGACAAACTGGGTGGTTATGAAAGCTGGCTGCTCTCAGTGATCTGGACCACAGCAAAAAAAAAAAAAAACTTAATTGCTGCTTTTTGACAAAATAAAAAGATTATTATATCATGCTATGAACCCTGTGTTTCACTGTAGAACAGTTAGAGAGAAGAACAGCTGAAAGAAGAAATGTTTACATGTAAAGGCTACTTATTAATTAAATAAATGTAAAATATGATACAAGTTAATGACAGAATGCACTAGATGGAATAAGAACCTACAAATACCAACTAAATAAAACACTCTATGTTGTTGTTTGGACTCTGTTTTTTAATTTTTTAGTTTTAAAAAAAAGTTTATATTTGTAATTACCAATACAAAATTTAACCAAAAAATAAATAAAATAAAAAGATAAAATAAATAAAACTGACCAAAGAAAATACACTGAAAAGAAAAAAAATGAAACAGATGAAACCAAACAGAACCAGTTGTTCAGTGCCTGAAATTCTATGCATTATTATGTAGCATATTATGTTAAAATGTGAAATATAACGACTGTAATAGTCCACCTCTGCAGCGAGCAGGAGCTGCATCGCTCCTTTGTGGAGAGTAAATTACCAAGAAAAAAAAAGGTCAGGAGTTGACATTTACAGTATCCAAAAAAAAAAAAACTAAATAAACAGACAGCAGAAAATAACAGGATTTTGGGGAGGATCTAAAGACCAAACTCTCTGAAGTGCAGCTTAGCTTTGCTCTGCTCTGCTGCTGCTGCTGCTTGATGAATTTACAGGGAAACTGCATCTCAACTTTAAAGTTCAGTGAAATTATTTACTGTTCCTTTCATCTGAAGCAACAAATGCAAAGTGGTGATTACTGTGTAATTGGAATTTTTAGTTGACATCACTAAATAAATAATTGGTTGTCATTAAAACCTTCGGCAAATATTACAGACTATGAATATAAACACATTATCCAGAATGTTTTCTTAAAAATCATTATAAAATGCATTTCAACAAAAACGCTTTTTACCTTAGAATTTGTTTTGAACTGATCAAATTTGTCAACAGAAAAATCTGATATACGTAATTACATTTATTTTTTGACAAAAGAATATCACATCACTACTGTGATTCGTGATTACGATAAAAAAGTTTAAATGAAACAATTAAAGGTGGAATATTTTACTAACCTTAGAACAATATAAAAAGCTAAACAATACAGCAGCCAGAAAAAAAAGATACTGCAGCTGTTTCATTTGCATTGCTTAATTAAATGTCATCACTCCGAAGATGATTAATTCATTAGTACATTATTATTTATAAACACATTCGATGTCAATTCCCCCAGCCCCGTTCTGTAAACTGTATTGAAAGTGTGTCTGTTTGATGATGTATTATTTTGGTATTGACTGACTGGACCAAACTCCTAATCATCTGTCAACCTTCTAATTAGTAGAAACTCTGCCGTATACTTCATTTTAAAGCGTGGACTTGTTTATTTTGGTTCTAAAGCGGAAGAACTAAGCGGTTGTGTTCCTAAAGTTTTGTTTTTGAGTCTGAAAGAAATGAAATGCCCTTCATTTCCCCCTAAAAGTCTGTTCTAAAAGAAATGAAATGCCCTTCATTTCCCCACAGCACGTTCAAATACAGGAAAAAGCCAATGAACATCCGCAGGGATGTGGCACAGTTTCCATTCATAGACTGATCTGAAAATGCGTTGCAGTTGTGAATCGGACAGTGGCGTCACAGGAAGTTGCAGCTGTGAGTTCATTCTTAGGTTTCACCTTGTCCTGACTTGACTCATGGTGTTAGTGCTTCATGGTGTTGGATGTGGTTGTACAAGTTCTGACATCTTCACACACACTACCACAGTAGACCTTGAGTCCTTTGGTCTGCAGCAGAACCTTCAGGTCTGAACTGATCGACACAGCAGTGATCCGAGACGTAAGGGAAACCGGTCGTGATGTCATACGTGGTCCACGACTCGGAAGAAGTGAACAAAAAATCCAACAGTAAATAAAAAGTTTACACTGAGAAATTAGAGCTGGGATCAGTCGTGTGTGCGCGACGGCCTTAAGCTCGAGGTTGTGTGTACTTTTGTGTCGGTGTGTATGTACAACAGGCAGCCAAGCAGGGCAGCGGTGGTCAGACTTTTGCCTGGAATCACAAAGCTGAGAGCAGATAAAGGACCAAGTCAATTCCACTACAGCACTCGGGCCGCGGCCAAACGGCAGCTTCCCTAAGCCTCTTACAGGAGCAGCTTCTCTCTTCCTCCATCCATTCTTGCTTTTCCTCCACTTAAAACTTTTTTCTTCATTTGTTCACCTCTTAGCAGAGACAGTGTTGACATCGGTGCAGTAAATCAAGCATGAAGAAGATAGTGGCTTTACTAAGAACAGAGCAGTGTGTGCATTACAGCGATGGAGGCGAGATATAGAAGTGGAGACTTGATGCTGCAGCCAACGCATAATCAGACAGTAGATATGAATGGATTAAGATGTTGAAACAAAGTGGCCAATACGAGGAGGGGTCATCAGAGATTTCTGAGAAAGAGTTCTCTTTGTATTAAATATTTTGTCCTTATGGGAATATTTTAGAGCTCCTCCACTGAGTGAGAGGGTGTTTTGAGGTTTTGATTAGTTTAGTTTGACATTAGGATTAGAGTCCGACTGAGTGAGGGTGCAGCTCGAGGGGTATCAAACATGTGGCTCTTCAGCCTCTTTGAAATGGTTTCCTGCAGTAGAGCAAAAATGAATCACGGCTGATCCATCAGTTTGTGTGTGTGTGCATGTGTGTTGGTCCCATATGTGCTGATATTTGTCTTCTTTTTCATTAAACTCAAAGGTCTCTCAAAGTGCTCGCATCTCATGTGAGATTTTAGAAGACAAGTGTCTTGCGTCTCTTGTCAGCTGCCGGCAGAGATTGCCGTCCTCCCTCCACACGCGTGGACAATGATTGCTTTGCCATCACTTGTCCTCACACATGGTAAGGCTTAGATTCAAGACCTCTGCAGCCACAAGCCTTGTCACAGTTAATAACAAAGGCCCTAAACATTTTCCCTGACGGTGCCGACCATAAATTCCCCCTCAGAACAATTATTGATTAAATGCTTTTTCCTCAATAATGAAAAGACATAAATTTCCCCGTTCCTGGACGATAGGCCGTGTAATCTAATCAGAGACTTGCATACCTGCATCACAGATGGTTGCTTAGGAAATGTCAGCGGGGATAAATAACTGAGGATAGATGAGCGGGGCATGGAGAAATATGGGGAATGAAACAATGAGTAATACAGTATGTAAATCAAGAGTGAGGGCGAGAAGTTGACAGATAGGAGACGTCAGCAGAAGACACAGCTGCTGCTCCAATAATGTCTGTGATGATTTTTCTACATAAACGATTGATTATTTGCACTATTATATCTTTAAAAAAAAAAGATAAATGTCACAAATAAACTGGTTGGGCGTAATTTACAAAGTGAGGAGCTGCCATGTCTAGTTGCAGCCTTTTTTTAAGTACAGCTCCAACGATGCAGGAAGAGAAAAACAAACTAGACAGAAGTAGAACTACGAAGTGATGAAGTTATAGAAATTATTCTAAGTAAGGAAACCTGTATTTAGTGATAGCTAAAAGCAAACTAGACAGAAGTAGAACTACAAAGTGATGAAGTACCTGTAACCTGGAAACCTGTATTTAGTGATAGCTAAAAAAAAGAAAAACAGGTTTGTTTAATACTTGTTTTCTCCTTAACTAATGTATTGTAAATACATTTTAATGTCACAACACAGAGAGTTATGAGAGAAAATTGTAAAAGTGCTGTGAATTGTATAGGTTTGTCTCTGTGACGGAGAGATCAATCAGGAGAGATGAACTGAAGTTCTGACGCATCTTGTGTTTGCTGTGATACGGCTACTCAGTTTAAATCAATTTTCCATCGACATCAGCTACTGTGATAAAAGCTCTGCTCACTTTCTGTTCAGCTGACTGTATAAACAACGCATTTTTATAGATTTTATAGATGTTATCATTTTTAATATTTACTCTAATGTGACATAGGTTTGGTATTTAAAACAGAATGACTTTTTGTATTTCTTGTTTGCAACAATGCCTCCAAGTTTATTGCATATCTTTACAAACCCCACCTATAGAAGTACCTGTGATGTACTTGGTGTCAGCAAGTACCTTAATATCAATACCTATACTGTTATTTTTTTAATATACAGTACTATACTCTTTTTTTTAAAGCAGAAACCGTATTTTTTATCATATCAGTTTTGCAATGCTTTTTTACCTGCACATGATGCAGACCAATGTGCAGAAGAAGGACTAGGTTTTTGCCTGAGTTTAATCATCTATGTTGAAGATGAGAAGAGAGTCCGCTCTGTGGTTCAAACCAGGTAACACGCTGTGAATTCAATCGAACGTGTGGGTGGAAAATAAAACCCAAGTCACATGGAAATACAAAGTCATCTCAGCCTTCGAACATGAGGTCAAACAGAGGCGTCTTTTTCAATCAACCCCACAACCAGGAGCCACAGTTTACACACTCTGTTAATTACAAATGCGGTGGCTGCAGGCAGTCACATCACACACAAATATTGTTGAATTCAAATTTAAATCCCAATGTTTTGATGCACTTTTCTTTGCAAACCTACATTTTTCCCCTTCATTTTTTTTCACCTTCTTCTCGGTTCTGGCAGTGAAGAGATTCTTCACTCATAAATTCAGGGCAAAACTGTGCTGACAAATGTATGCACAAATTGGGATAACAGGGTAATGAGGTAGAAATATGACTAAGCCCTCAATTTTTATGCTGCACTGCTGTCTACCTCCAATCATCGGTGTCGCTGCCAGCTCTCGAGCACAAGTCATCCACATTTATTTTTCCCAAATTGTTTGTCCATTTTGGATTACAGGAAGTTTTCAACCGTGTGATCAGCGTGCCCCGTGATGGACACGGATCAATTAGAGCCGGCTGTGTTTGGGCAAACGTTGTAACAAGGTTTTAGAAAGTTTTAGAAGATTTTGGGATGTTTCTGAGAAATCAGTAACACTAGCTTACATCACATGTGGATAAAAAGCTCTATTTTATAAATAAATGGTATACTTTTGGTACATTTTTGTTTTTTACTAGTTGATCACTAAAAATGAAAAAAAATAAATAAATAGAAAATCACACCATCTGTGAAGGTTGAAATTGTGTTCAGTCTATTTATTAATCAGGCTGTAAACCACCTGTGGTACCAGATGTGCTTTCACCTTTTCAGAGGGCTATTGTATTAGGAATAAAAGAACAGTCAGCTGCACCCACTCGTACAAAGATACATATACTGTGACCATAAGCCCTTAAACATCACAGTGAAATACTGGGTTTGAATTGAATTCTCTGCCTCAAGACAGTCCTCAACAATGCCCCTGATAACATTTCATTTCAAGACCAATATGTCCATTGGTACTCAGATGGACATAAGAGGCTGTTTGAACAATGTGGGCGATGGACTGGAAAATGACAAATGGGCCAGGCTGAAAATTACTGGCGATACGAGGGTCGGGCTTGAAGCAGCCGTTACTGCTCGAGTCCGTAAATTCATCTCACCTTAACAAGTGAGCTGGTGATGTGTGTAAATCCTGTGATCGATGTCAGCGTCCTCTGACACTAAAAATGTTACGGCTCTGCCGTGTCTTTAAGACTTTGCTTGACCATTGAAATTTAGTCTGAAAAATATTGGTTTTAGAGTGACTGACTCTAAAAGACACCATAACGGATTTAAATAACCAACCGGTTGCAAATAATTGGTGCAAAGGGGAGCCGATATTGTTCAGCTGGTTTATTAAGGAGACCATGGTTAAAAAAATGCTGGTTCTTAAGGTTCATGGTCTTAATCACCAGTGTCAGCAGCTGTTGGTTTGTGAGCAACCATTTTAAGCAGAGGAAAGTAGTTGGTGAAGCTGTGTGGGAGATGGTATGTACTGTATGAGTGGACAGTGTGTGTGATAGATTTGCAAAGACTTAAGCTGTGAAATTCCCAATTGTTGGACAAATAAGGAACTTTATTTTTCTTATTTTATACATAATAGTATTGGGTAAAGTAATACAGAATAGGTTGTTTTTTCATATTACTTGTTAGTAAAAAATATTTTCACTGTCATCCTCTTAGTAGATGATGTCATTTATTTTTATTTTCACTGTCATCCTCCTCTTAGTAGATGATGTCATTTATTTAAACCATAATTTGCCAAATTTCAGCAAAATGGGGGTCGACTGTTAAATTCCACTTTTGTCTCATCACTCAAGTCCTCAGACAGACAAAGGTACTTCATGTACCAACGAAAATTACATTTAATATTTTCAACCTGTGATAAAAGAAAAACGTTTTGAGAATGTAACATAAAAACATGTCTATCTTTTTTCTTTTTAATTTACTTTCTCTAAAACTAGTTTCACTGTCGTGTCTCGTCCGCTGTGCAATTTTAAATCTAATACTTTGGTAATACTGCTGGGTTTGGATGCTTCATAATACCAGGTGGATAGACAAACCAAACTGTGATCAATAGTTTTTCCTTCTTTTTTTTTCCTTAGGCTTTCATTTTCCTTTTATTCCCTTCTGAGTTTTTAGTACTTGAACCCACACACATAAACAACTTTTTGAGTTATGTCACTATGACTGAACTTAAGCGTATACCTTCCTCCTCCCTGTGAGGGATGAGTCCACCTGCTGAGTGATTCCCTGTGGTCTGCTTGCCTTTGAGCTCCTGATGAAAAGAAACATTTTTACAACAGCTCTCACACACAGAGAGACTCACACAAACTGCACAAACACCATACATACTTAAAACACACACACACACACAAGCCCTCACGTACCATCATTTCAATCCACTCATCAAAACCTCGACATTCTCGACACACAAACATGGCGGCCAATCCTACGATGCAGAAACTTGGTGTAAAGTTGGAACGTGAGCTACAGCCATGTTAACGCAGTCAATCGTCCATCCAGAGGCCTACACACACGGGCTGAGATGCAACTGACTGAGACTAAGTGAGATCAATACTGTACAGCAACCATAAACATCATTAAAGCAACCGAGAGCACAAACATCTGGTGCTTTAAAGTAGCTGGTATATATTTATTTAAAAAAATATTTGTATTACTTCAAATTTAAAATAATATTTTGGTTTAAAGTGTTCTAAAAAGAGTGTGATATTTGAACATCATTTGCCTAACATGAGTTAAATAAGTTTTATAATAAGAAACATCCAAGTTCATTTTCTCCTTTTAGAGGTGAAATATGAGTGGAAATAATGTAGGTTTCCAATGATGGACCTCTTTGTTTTCTTTTTTTTTCCATTGAGGAAAACATAATTGGAATAATGAACACAGCGTTTTACTGCATGTCTTTGGATCTTGTTTTTGAAACTTTAGATATAAGGCTTCAAAAGGGAGAATTTCTCCACAGACTCAACCAACACCGTTTTCTCAAGGGGGAAAAAATCATGTTGCTGGAGAGAAAAAAAATTTGATACAGATTGGTCTCCAATCTGTCTGTAATCCACTTCCCCTTTACCATACAGTCACTCACTGCTCACTGCAGTATTAAATGAGAATGATTGACATAATAATGGGCTCAGCTAAATTATGATAGAGGTCAAATTAGAATTTAATCATCCTCCTTTTACCCCCTCCCCCAGAGGGCAACATGAATAAACATGAGCGGCCGATGGGCTGGTTCGTACAAAAAGTCTGATAAGAGCTACATTTTCTCTTTTGTTAAAGCTTCAAAGGGTGAACAAAAGAGAGAACGGGGGTGGGTCACAAGAAACTAGAAGAAATGAATAAAAAGTGAGTTGTAGCAGCAGGGCAGTTAACCGCACGTCAGCTACTTCTCAGATTTTGGAACAGGAATCTTTTTTTTTTTAGAACTCAAAGAAATCTTTTTTGTTATAAAACTTTCTGTTGTTGAAGACGTATACGTGTGCTTCCCATAACTCATAGGCTTTCTTCTCAGAACAAAGATATTTTCATAATATCGTAACAGAGGGAGACAAGTTGCTGTGTCTCTCGCTGCTTCTGTTGCTAACGGTAGCTTCCCCTGTAACATTTACAACATTTTCACCAAACGTCACCCAAACCTGATGAATAAAACCACCAATCTGAAAACTCTTCACACTTCAAAGTGAATAACCGGAAGAAAATGTGTCAGTAATAAGAAACTGTAAAGTGAGTGTAAGAAACAGATTAGGGGGGTTTTTTCATTTTAATCAAACAAGACAGTATTTTGTGTCATCATAAAATTGTTGTCCTAGAAAAATAATTGTGAACAAAAGTGTTTTCTTCTTCCGTTCTACTCCAGACTGACACAGAGTAAAGGACTTCTGTCAAGTGTCAAGTACTTTGAAAAGTGTCCCGTCCATTTAGAGCTGGGAAACAAATACTGGCAATATATTTAATACCCCCTGAAACAGGGGTCGCAACAGGCCCCCGGAGTGTCAAATTGTTCATAAGGTTTTACAGGCAGCACAGGGGGATACATAAATAAATCACTATCAAAAAGGGAGTGTGGCGTTACACTTTAGTGGCCAATAAAACATGAGGTGTGTCAGGGATGACTGGTGCTGCCCACAAAAATAAAAACAGTCATGTGGTGCTGAGAGGAGAAACACCAGGAGCCAAGGAAAGAGAAGATGACAATTGGTACGTCAAAGAACTCACCCGCTCAGGGTCCTTTGACCATGTGACCAGTACAGTCGAAACAAAGAATTTACCTCACAGTATAACACCGTAAAACCAAGCTATCAAAGTCAGCCACGCTAAAGGCTAGTAGAACGAGATTAAAATTGATTCTAAATCTACAGGCTTTGGCTTCAGATCTCAGGTTTCCTCCAACAGTCAAAAATCACACAGCTCAAGGTAATTGTTCATTATTAATAAACTGTAATCTGCTCACATTAACCTGAGTAGGATGAAGCGGTACAAGACGTTTAAATAAATGGACTCTTTTTAACAATGAAAGTGTTTCTGGACTATGTTCATGTGAAGACACTGAACCTGACGTTTTCCTTCTTTGTCACACTGCCTTTCATGTAAAAGCTGAACTGATAAAAAATATAATCCCTTATGTGAGGCTCAAAGGCTGTTGAATGACTGTTCTGACTACGTGTTTAACCAAAGTGAAGCAGTTTGACTTGAGTCTATTGAGAGAAGAGATGAGTCTATTAATAATATATATATCACAACTGGATGAAGACGCTTAGCAACAATCAGTCCAAGAAACTTTTTAGTTGCTAGGTTTTTCTCATTACAGTCTCTGTACATACACAGTACTGTACAGTAGGCCTCACGTTCTGTACACTGCACTAATGGACTTCATCAGGAGCATCATTCTAAACATATTGACCCTTCCTGTCCTCTCTGTGTAAAATCAACTGTCTACAGGGTTCAGATGTCATCAATTAAATAATATTATTCATTTTATACATCTACAAACGCTGGGATTCTTTTGGTTTTTCTTCTTGTGTAAAAGTAATCGGGAATTGCTCCTGATCAAAAAGCTTACGGAATGTCAATGTTAAAGGCTAGGACTTTGTAAACTACAAAAGTTAAAAGTCACGTTGTTCAGGTGAAATCTTTATCTTTGCTCGTCAATGTCACATCTGTTCTGAGGTACCTGTCTGCAGGCGGCAGTGGTTGTAAGTTATATTTGTTTTGATGCTGTTTCTGCAGGTGAACTTCCAAGGTACAAAAGAAATTCCTCAAATACAAAAGGTAGTCATCTGCAGCAGAAGGATGAAGGTTTACTTTTTACTTTCTGTCTCCAAACCAGAGAGCCTGAATGGTTTTGAAGAAAAAACTTTAAAACCTGTCAGTGGAGGATTTTTTGAATATAGCAGTGAAATGTTGACGGGCGGATGTTTGGAAGGTGGATGTTTGGAAGGTGGATGTTGTGTGTACACTGTGCCTCAGGTCACAGTTTATAATCTTCACATCGTCAGTTGCCGGTTTCATGGTTGACTTTGTTTACAGTGTGAATTCTTCTTTTATCTGAGTTTGAAGTCAAGTCGACGGACTCTTTGTAATACAAACATCATGTAATTAATACTTGGAATATTGTACTGTACACCGGTTGACCAAGTAGGACATTGGAGAATATGAAGAAACAATTCATGGCACAGAGTTGGTTCCCATTGGGAGTGACATTGAATTTCAATGACAAATGTAAATCTATTTTTAGACCTGTCAAATAATTAAAAATTTAATCTGATTAATTATATGGAGATTAATCAGGAATATGATCTTCAAACAATGCTAATGTCCAGCTGTTTTGTGTTGAATGAGGGGTTTTTGTTGTTGTTGTTTGTTTTTGGATTATTCATTAACACCTCATAAATTACATTTTCTTGCCTACATACTTTTTTTCATCACCATACTTCAAAAAGGTGTGAGCACAAATGCTGAAGAAGCTTCATGTCAGCTCTGGTGTTCACAAACCCTCAGACTGGGAAACCCCACTGGGTTCCTGCTTCATATTTAGCCCTGATCTTCAGCCTACCGCTGGGAAGACACTCGCGGTGAGAATTCAAATGCAGGTGCCATTTATGAGTCACATACTGTATATGCTTAGTGTACATGTTGTCGAATTCATATTGGAACATTATGTTCCCATGTGGTCATCCATTGTAAATAAGCAGGAAAATACTGCATTTTTACCGCATTCCTCTTATTCTAATCAAATATTCTGCTCAAGTAATAGAAATAATTATAACACTAGGATTTTTGTGCTTTACAAACACCAAGCCAAAGTGACATTATGGCGTTCTATAAACACATTTCCTCTGCGGATCCCTAATTTACCTAAAACTTGTCTCTTCTGAGTCCAGTGAGTGGATCTGACTTTTATTGTCTGTACAGTATGAGGCAGAGGAAGGAGGAAACAGATGCTTCTCCGCTCCTACAGGACTCTTCCAGTTGCATAATAAAGATGCCATCTGACAGTTCCTGCTGTCAAACCACTGCTTTGTGCATAGCTGATTCTCCCGTGTTTTGTTTTTGCCAGAATGGTTATAATATTCCCCTGGTTTTTCCTGAGAGGGGATTGAAAAGCCACAGTGGGGCACGGAAGACTGTTTCTGTTTGAAATGAGCTTTTTCTTCAGTCAGACCGCTGTGTTTATTTTCCATTGACAGTGCATGTACCGCAGTAAGTATTACTGCATGCAGGCATCGCCGTAGTAAATCCTACATGGAAGATGAGAAAACATGCATTTGAATTTATATAACACGCATTTGATGTTGGTTTGCAGATTAATGAGAGTGTGAGGTCAGGTGTGGTGGAAATGATATATAATATTCACCACACTTGTATTTGCACAGCTAGCCCAGCAGGGGTACCTACTAATGAAGAAGTCTGAACTTACTGTACCAAAGTAGAGGCCTCGTCACATCCTCCATCTCCAATAGATCCTTGTGGAGTATGAAGCAGGTGACCACCGTGAAGGTGTCACAGCAGGGGGCGCTATGTTCAAGCATGTTTCCGGCCTCAGTTTGATTTGTGGAATGGGTGTCTCCACAGCATTAGGATCTGAGACACGAGTTAAACCCACAGGGGATTTGAAGTATCTCTGAGCTGACAAAGCTGCAAAAGTTTTGTTTGTTTTGTTTTTTCTTTCATTACTTGAGAAATGATTAACAATCATCAGATACAGATCATACACTGATTATGTATCTTTCAGTTCCTGTAAACTTTTTCTGTGAAAAGTTAGATCAACAGCACGGGAGGCTTTACATGACCATAATTTATCACGGGTCGTCAGATCAATTTTTTTTTTTTTTCTTGTTACCTTGCAGCTCAGTAGACAAAATACTCTCCTGCTTTTTACATTTTTACTATGCCAGACACAACAAAAAGGCTACCACAGGTGGCGTGGGTTTAAACACTGAAATACCTCCAGAGTACGCACAGGTTTATTTCATTCAGAATGGGATCAAATTCTGGTCAACAGTCTATCACTCAAACGCATCCTGAGAAAATACAAAAACAAAAATAAGACAACAAAGTCTGAAAAAAGTTCCTCAGTCCCTCCAGTACATCACTCACACATGACATACAGACACGGTGAGCGTTTCAGCAGCTCCTGCAAACATGACAGACACCTTTGTGAGATGGTGCCACAGCAGAGACTTCTTCTCCTTTGCTTTCACTGTACTTTCTGAACAGAATCCTCGGCTACAGCTCTGGAAGTTTCCCTCTTTTTCTCCTTTTCTTCTTATTTTTTTTCCTCACTCCTCCAGCAGCTGTGGAGCCTCGTTCCCCGAGGAATACCAGCGAACAAGAAAGAGCTAAAGGATCACTGTGCATGAGCGTAAAAAAGGCATATGAGTAAAAAAGAATCTAAAGGCAAAGCAGCTCAGGCTAAAAATAGATTAACTACCAATTCACCACAGAAGAAAGGGAAGAGAAAATGGAAGGAGGAAGATCATATTGTGCCATTGGATTGAAACTCAGAAAAATGTAGACAGAGTTTTTCTTTCTGCTTCAGACTGTTAAAAGTGAAGCTACAGCATAAAAACTCTTTCCTGGTTTTTACGGCAGAGAAAAAATATAGGTACAAGTACAAGTACTTTAATATTACTCGAGAAACGTCCAGGTGCATGTTTACGGAGAACATCATGTGTGGCAAGCCTACGTACTTTACTGTACTGTACATGCCAACACTTCTATATGGACTTTGATAGTCGTGATACTCACTGTTTGATTAGGTCTCATTAGAGGAAGAAGAAATGTTCGAAGTGACAGGAGTTGGACATAATATCTGTTTTTAAACTCTCAAGTTGCTTTTAATTACGCCATTCTATATTGGTTGCTATGCCAACTTTGGTGGTTACCATGGAGCTCATCTTCAAGTTGATGTTGTTTGAAATGTTCGGGGTGTGTTTGTTGACGTGGTTCTAGGTCACACAGTAATGATATTATACAGTATCAACATGTCAAATAACATATGGTAAACAGAGCGTACTCTAGTGGTCGGAAGATTCTATTCCCAAATTAATACATTCAGGCAGATCGTTTTACTTTCATTTCTCAACAGCATATATTGGTGTTCCTCAGGAGTCTCCTGTAGGACTGCAAAAAAAAGAACCAAAAAAAAAAAATTCTGTTTACACTCACATATTTATAATTGAATAGTTGTGCTTAAAGTTGTGATCATTTATTTTTAATAAGAATAGACAGACCAGTCTACGTGCAGGGAAGGTCTTCAACCTCCAAAACATCAGCCTCGTCGGTTTCCATTTATTTTTGAATGATCTTTGTGCCTGTGGTGTGAACTGCCTTTAATACTTGTTGAGGTAAAGAAGTCAAACACAATATGGAATACACTAGAATAGCTGTGTGGGACTGTTAGTTACACAAAGGTATAAGAACAAGAAATGAACTTCAGTCAAGACAAAACAGGATCTGAAATGTTACAGCACTCAAACCAGAGTGTGTAGGCAAGTAAAATTGAAATTCATTTCGCTTAAAAGTTCAAAAAGATCAGGTCTAAGGACATATAAACCACGCAAGAAAATGATTAACCGTTGTTGTTGTTTTTTTTGCACCTGTGTGACTTTAAAGTAATGGCTTAAAATAGATGTGTTTGTCATGGCAACTTCTGGAGAGATAACAGAAGGTGAAGACACGAGCACAGGAGGTAGAAACACAGAGAAGATGACGCTGTCACCTCCACAAGTTCATGTTTAACAATACATTTTATCATTTTCTGACTCAATAAGACAGCAGTTAGTTGTGACTTAATCAACAGACACAAGGTCTCATCAGGATGTTTACATAAAGTTGTGACTTAATCAACAGACGAGTCACAAGGTCTCATCAGGATGTTTACATATGATTCACTCATAATTATTCATTAAAATAACTTACAGATTTAGGAGATTTACAGATTTTAATTGCATTTCTCAAGAGTAAATCTCTGCCTTTTTAATCCTTAAAACATCTGTTTCCCAGTGAAAGACGTTGTGACGTTGGGATGCCACCATATATATTGACTTTAGCTCTTGAATTAAGAGCAGGTTTCCATTAGGGAAATCATTCAGGCTGAGAATGAATGTCTCCGTCAGCCCTTTGTTTTCATTTTAACTGTGTACAGTATTTCACCTTTCAAGTTTTTTCAATCCCAACAAGAGGAAGACATTGAGAAGTTACGACTTCGTCTCACGACCTGAAGCCTCAGTGATAAATGATCAACAGGTGAAAAAGTTTTAATAATGAAAAAAAAAACAGCCTAAGTGTGTGTTTTCTCTGCATCTAATTATATTCTCATGTGTGAGGAATTTCTATGTTGCCATGACAATAGGGAGCTAATGGAAACATTTAGAATTCATGTCGAGAGACGACATGAATATTTTGAATATTTTTGCACTAGTCCTCGAGGAGTTTGATTTGACACCCGGTCCCCTCTCCTTTTTTTTTGAATAAATATGATGATAAAATGATAAAGAGACAATTCAAACTAAACTGATGGACATCTGCACATTACGTGGTACAAAACCTGTTTTATTTTTATATTCTTAATTATTTCTTCATTTTAAGTCCTGAAGAGTTTTAAAGATTTGTTTTTAATTTTAAAGAGAATTTTCTGTAAAATGTTACAGAAAAAAAATATTAGTTATATTTAGTTAGCACAGGTGTACTGACTAAATGAATCACTGTGAAGAGCTGCCTCAGGTCTTCCCACTCATGTCACTCTACATTCCTAATCACGTAATCCTGTTAAGATGTAGATGGCTTTACAGTTTCCATGGTAACACTAAAAATAAGACATTCTCAACTTATCAAAGTGATAAAGGAGTAAAGGAGAAGTATTGGCCACTTTTCCAGGTAATTCAGTGTGATATTAACTTTAGGTTACTGCTTCGTCTCTTTCTTTCGCTTAAAAACATCTGGTCTGAATTTCTTTGTGTGTGTGTGTGTGTGTGTGTTTGGTGAGAGAGCTCATAGATTGCACCTGAACCCACTGAGTACAATAATTTCAATGTCCACAATGGCACATCAGGGAGGACGTCTAAATTTATCTGTGCCTCTGCTTCTCTCTCTCTCTCTCTCTCTCTCTCTCTCTCCCTCTGTGTCTCTCCATCTGTCACCCTCTGTCTTCCTCTCCTCTCCTTCTCTTTAATGTGTTGTCTTCTCGGATCACGTCTTCTTGCTGAACCTGACAGTTGCCTTGATTTAATTTATTTTCTTTCCAGACAAATGACGAAACAAGTCAGAGTTTTCCTGTCAATTATGATACGATCACTCGTTATTTTATAAAAGCACTGCCATACACGCAACATCGAAGTGATGATTGACAGTTCAAAGGCTAAAGCTAATTAGAAATAGCACACATATTTACACAACAAAAAAAACCCCTAAATGCACCTCATTTGTTTAAGGACTGAAATCGACTTTAAATGTTCAGTTTGGAAAAAAGAAACAAAACAGAGAAAGAATCTGCTTTTCACAGCTTTTCTTTAACTTGTTTAATTCATGATATTTTCTAATTTCACATTTTCAAGAACCGAACAATATACACAGGTTGATGCTAAATAAATAAAGAGAATTGTCCAAGCAGCTGGAGGTTTTAGTTTTAGTTATTTTTTTAAAAAATGGCAAATGTTAAAAACTGTCTTGAAACATTTTGACCGAATACTTTTCTCCTAACCTTTCAAAAAGCAAAACCTGAGGTGAACATGAATGAAAAATCACAATGAACGAATTACTTTAGAACTGAAGTTTCATCAAACACTCAGAGATAAGTACACAAACTCGGGGAGAAATGAGGTGGCAGCCATAGGTTTACAGCAGGAGGACGGTGAATCACACGGTTACTGACACACACACACACACACACACACACACATGCATATGCAGTGTGTGAAAGGGAGGGAGTGACAGTTGAGGATGCAAACACATCAGTGAAATCTTGTTCAAAGTAACACCTACATTGTTTGTGCAGAACTGCAGGAAACTCAGGTGATGCTGCTGTTCTGTATCTGACTCTGGTGGTTGGAAACTGCAGGAAACTCAGGTGATGTTGCTGTTCTGTATCTGACTCTGGTGGTTACAAAAAGAAGGAAAATAAACACTCAAAGCAAAGTTGCAGCTGTTGTTCACACCACTGGCAAACAACTGTGAGGAAAAATATTTTCCTTTTTTTTAATAACTTTAATATTCACATCAGGAAAGGAAACAATAATTACAACGTTTTATTCTCTGAGTTGATGGTAAAACTCGTCTGTTCTTTTATTATTCCAAGATTTTTAATTTGTTTTTTCAAAGAGTTCCATGTCAATTAAACAATTTATGATTGATGTTTATCTGTGGGTTTTTTTGTTGTTCTTTTTTACAGAAATTAGAAACTTAAACAAAGAGCTAATACTGAGGGGAGGGTTTATATTCTATCACTCAGTAAATACTTTTAATCTGGTTAATCACAAAACTGTCTTACTGTGGATTAGTCACGATTAATCATGATTAATTAACATTCTTAAACATACATTTTGTATACTGCTGGAACAGTAGGGACTTGTATAACATTCTTAAACATACATTTATATACTGCTGGAACAGTAGGGACTTGTATGTCTTTGACACCTGTTTTTATTTCTCAAAAAGAAAATGATAAAGTAATTCATATGGAAAAATGACAAGGAAAAAATTAAAACTCATAATTTTGCAGACTAAGAGTTGGTGAATTTTAGTCAGAATCTTGACTGATTATAGAAAACTTGTATGATTGCCATAAATGTTCTTTACTTCCTCTGGACCGTTCCTTCTGCCTCCCACTTATGCTGAGCGGTGGATCGTTTTCATCAGTGAATCATCTGCTGTTCGAGGATGTGTATGTGGGATGAGATGCATCAATAAAAACAGGAAATCGAGATTTGCACTAATAAAGTAATGTCGCTAGTTTCATTGAGGAACTCCCCCGTTGGGATTAGTAGCATTTAGCTCAGGTGAGAATATCACTGTTTGGCTGTGTATTAATTAACTGAATGTGTGTTTCGGTTCATACTTGGACTGAAGGCTGTCATTAAACAAAAAATGCAGGGTTTTTTTTATTTTTATTTATTTATTTGTTTTTTTGTTTTTTTGTAGGATAGTATTGTCAGCAGCATGTGGGAGAAAGTGCTTTCAATTGCTCAGGAGAAAAAAAAGTTCCCTTCACTGCTTGCAAAGAAAGTACAAAAAAGTTTGCCAAACTTCTGCTGCTTGACTTTATCTGTTTCACAATGAATACAGCGGAACGGGAAACCATTCTGTCACACAAGGAAATAATGACAGCGCGGGCCTGTCTGCAGAGTCGCTATGATGCTAATGGGCGAGATCAAATTTCTGTGATTATTTCATGAGCTTACTTTTTTGAAAGAGTGCTTAAAAATGCAATTCTTTTCTTTTTATTGTGACTTCGATGTCACATTTTCTTCTGCTGTTATTCATTAATAATTGAAATGTTATATTGCTGCTGGTGTTGGTGCGAAACGTCAAAATCAGAGAGCGAGCAATTCTATGTGATTCCACGCTACCAGCTAATGTGCTAAATAATGTATTTTTTGTCACTTCCAATGGCTGAGCCGACACTGACACGGTTTGGTCCCCACAGCAGAGTTTTCCACGCCCACTCCCAAAAAGTTTGGATCAAAAAGTTTAAAAACTTCATCTACAGCCAGAAAAAAGTGTCACTCCTCACAAACCCTGCATTAGTGAATGGTTTCATTAATAAATGAAATTCATTAATCAGTTGATTGATTGACCAGAGAAGACAATAATGACATTTTTTAACTAATACCAATAACCAATCTGGTGGACATAGAAAATACTAATACGATGCCTAATATGACCTAATATAACCTCAAGAAATCATGACATCCCCCAGACATTTTGTTAATGTTGACCTGAGGTTGATATTTTTTGTGCGTGTGTTAAAACTACTAAGTGATTTCATATTTTAACCTCAAGAAATCATGACATCCCACAGACATATTGTTAATGTTGACCTGAGGTTGACATTTTTGTGCGTGTGTTAAAACTACTAAGCATTTTATCAAAATTTCACTTGTCTTGTCGTCCTGGGGTACAGTAAAAACTGACAGCCATGTTGTGTTAGCTTGAGTCAGTTGTTGTTGTTTTTTGTTGTTTTTTTTTGCTAGTATAGTGTTGAGTATTGTGAAGAAGGCTTAGTGCACACACTCTGCTGCACTCATACATGGATTATCAGGTTAATTTACATTATCAAAACAATACAAAAAAATGAACACATCATCGACATATAACGTATCAGATATTTTGGTAGTATCGTGCATTCCTAGAAATGACCATTTAAATAACATTATAGAGTGGTGTTTTATCAATTGCTGCTAAACTGCAAAACTGCACAGTTATTAACAGCTAACGTCATAACGACAGTAGGATTTAAAATGCTAATTTGTAATCCCTAAAATCTTAATTACGGGACAGCAAAACTTGTTCTCTGAAGTTTAAGTGCCTGTGATGGTACAGCCATAAATGATGTGTCGTTTTTACAGTGGAAATCCTCGGCAGTGTGTAGTTCTGTGTGCTTCAGTCGAGCCATTAAGTAAGACTAAGGGGAGAAAAATCCACAGATGCATGACACATAATAAAAACTGGAACAGTGCCTCAGCCCATTAACGGTACCGGGGGAAGTGGGGGATGATAGGCACACTAATGCATATTAAGCACCACGGCATCGCTGGCAACTATCATCACTAGTCTTTATGTGAAAAAGGAGTTTAATGGATAATTGATTAAGCCATAAATTACCACCCCACAAACAAGCGAATCAAAAGAATAGAGACAGGCAATTTTTCACAGGAATCGGATGTTGTCATTGAGAGGGAAGAGAGGGGTGTGTGGAGAGGCACTTGATTTGTAGTTTGCATTATGCATGTGAGGAAGAGAGACACGTCGACACCAACTAATCAACGAACAACCAAACCAACCGACCTGCCTCCTACCTTGACCTGACCTGTGAACCCTGTGACTTTACTCATTTGTTTGTCAATTGTTTGAGTTTACAGTTTAAAAAAAAAAAAATTCTTTGCACAAAAAGTAAACTTGTAGTTACATCACCTCCCCTGCAAGTGGTGCTATGAACACAGTTCTAATGGCCGCTTACTGTTGAGTGATTTGTAGGAAATTCATACAGACTGAGCCTTTGTTATAAAAGATCATGAGGATTCTTGGTGTCAGGTTTATTCCCAACTGATACTAAATGTTTTTCTGCTGGTCATTCATGAATTCTGTAGTAATTCAGATGTTGTTGTGTGTCCTTGGTCGACCACAGTCACCTGCCGAGGACCTCCATCCCCGGGGAGAACATTTTAGCTGGCAAAATACAGCGGACAGAGCCAGCGGGCATTTGACATTTTTCTGACATTTCCATTCGCCCCTTTCCATTCTTTGTTCATACACCTACTTGTAAACAGTATGATGGCTTTACACAAAACCTTGGATTATTTTTAACAAGAGCCGACTGGGAGGCATATAACCTTTTACAAGGCACAGGGCGCCGAATGCAAGACCTCGGAATCCCTCATCTTTCAGGCTTCGCCTCCTGCTTGTCCTCACTTTGTGGAGTGAAAAACAAAATTGTTACATTTTTCCGACATGCAGGGAAATTAAAGGGAAACGTGACTGTGTTACAGTAATTGCTGTAAACCTGCAGATGCTGACTGGCTTTATGTTAATGTTCCTATATAGGTCTCATGACACGCGTAAAATCATCCGTTTACAGGGATCTTCTGTTTAATAAAAACGAATTATAACACAGCCAGGCTTATAAACTCTGTTGCCTTCTCTGTTTTTGTCCTTCAGATTAAATCATCCTTCTGCACGAAGCTAGTGTCAGAAAATGTGTTTAGTGAATGTGAAATGTCCATGTAATGTTTTTTTTCGTAGCAACAACACAAGAAACATGAGAGCAGAACAAGATGAGCCGTGCACACTCACAGGATTTGATTCAAACCTGTAATGAACTTTATTTAAAACATGGACATTTGTACAAAACTGCTTTTCTCACTCAACAAGGAAATAAATGAAATCTCATTTGTGCATTTTTCCCTACTCTGAATCATCCATCCACCCATCCATCCATTCATGCTTTGTAATTCATCTGTCTTGCTTTGTCCCCTGTGCAATAGCCCCCTCTGCCCCCCC
>NC_024308.1:4369676-4382280 GCF_000523025.1 Cynoglossus semilaevis
AGGCTCCTTTAAAAAAGCAGGCGACCTTCATTAGATTTGTTTAATAGATTAAGATTAATTTAGGTTGATTATAGTAGGAAATCTAATAAACAAAGGCAGTTTCGAACCACTCCTCCAGTGGGGATGTCATTAACACCAGGTCATTTTCACTGATATCGAGTTTCTTTCACGCTATCTTCCTTTTCAGGGGAGGAAAATCTAATGGTTTTAGATCAGAATCTGTGTAAAATGATCAATATTTTTAACAGGAAGGACACGTCCCTGCATGTTTTTAATGGTTCAGTTCAGACACCTTTAGATAGTATTGCTTCAATCTTGGAACTTTTTGACTTACTTATATATTAGTACTTATATAACACAGCTGCATTCGTATGATAGGAATAGGATTTAGGAAAACCTGCGGAATTCTTGTTATATTTTTACATTTCTGTTGAGTTTTGTGTTCTATTTAGTGGTAATTCAACACGACAGTGGAGTGAAACCCTCCGCCCACTGCAGATGGACTTTACATATGAACACAACACATACTGCACGGATCTCTACATATTAATTAAACATCGACTGTAATCTGCGCCACTGCAGCTCTGCAGAGTAACTGCATCTGAATGGTAATGAAGCAGTCTGTCTCTGCAACATTCAAACCGCTGTTGTAACCAGCACTTAAAGGTCAACACCGTCCTTAACAGGGGTATAATCAGAGAGGTCAAATGTATTCATGTCTGTCCTAATACCGGGAAAGGACTGCCTTGTATTCAAGTCATGTTCTCTTCTCTGAGATGATGTTAATGCCAGAATGTATTGTGCATTCATTATAGTGATGTTGGCAAATGAGTGGAGAAATGCACTAGTGGAATTAAATACGTTTACTGGTACATTTTAACCTGTTGTGTTCTGCAGTAAGTGCAGTGTTGTTGTTGTTGTTGTTTGCATTAATGTTGCCGTTTTCCCAGGATTAGGATGGTGTCTGCTTAGCATTGCACCAGATTTTAATGTCATTTTGACGGGTGTCGTCTCGTGTTTCAAAATATATCTGCAGAGCGCCATTGTCCTTGTCCCTTGGCTTGACTCCCGCTGCTCAGAATAATGATGTTGCTCATCTTTAGTGGGGCTGTCAAGCCATTCATTTAGTTCCATTTGTGACTAATTAATCCTACTTAATTGCTTGTAGTTATATTTAGGGCAGCTGTCATTCAGAGGCTGAGGGGGTTGTCTTTCAGCTGAGGTTATTGGTTCAGGTCCTGCTGCAAAAAAACCTAAGCCTGAGGTGGTCAACATATCAGGATATGCATATCAGGATAACTGAGAAGTACTGCTACAAAAGGAGTATCCAGTGGAAAATACATTGTGGAAACCTCCGGAGGTGCGAGTTAACCACTGGGTCACATCCTTCTACATTGGACCACAGTGTCAGCGGCTTCTGGTGATTATCCCAGCGGCCATGTTTCAAAAGCATTCCCCCCTCAGGACCTAAAAGGTCACACAGATTCAGCAGCAGTATACTCTCCCCCCCTCAGGATGGAGATATTTCTCCAAAAGATTTTACAAGATTATGTGCCACATGAGAGTATTTCAAAAAGTTGTAACGCAGATGTTAGAATTTCAAAGTGTCCGATTTTCTGACCAGTATGAAAAGCAGAGTTCAAGAAAAAGTGAGTTGTCCAAAGGAAGCGCTGATGTGGTAGAGTTTAGACTGATATAGATAAACTATGCACTAGTTCATCTTTTTAGTTTCCACATTTATTTTCATAATGACGTCACGTTCAATATGTCCAGTAAAGGGTTCAGTGTTTAACAACCTAGAAAATCTGCATATAAAGCCTTTTTGTCCAAATGCATTTATAAAAATAATTTTGTCCCATTTCTCTTCCTGTAAAACCATGTTCGTCAAACCTAAATATCATGTAAGGCCTTTTCCTACGATGAGTGATTGAGAGTGAGTAACAGTGGATGTAGATAATTAGCATCGTTCTCATAAAAGTTTTAATAGTCAGTGTGTGAGCATTGAAATTTTACAAATATAGAACCAGAGGGTCTAATTAACTCCCCTGTGACACATGCATGTCTGCATGTAGTGTCTATTCAAATGTTGAACGGTGTCATTTAATCACATTACGGGGGCAGTCACTTTTTTTATAAGACCGAGAGCAATTATACTGCACACCGAGGGGGGTTTTATTATGCTCATAATTGACCACATTTTGATGAGACACAAAACCTGATTTAATTGTTGCCTTGTAATATTATGACGGCCGCTTTTTATTTCGCCTTTCAATCACTGTGTTTCTCACACTTTTTTTCATGCATAATTTTTATCCTTCCTCAGGCTCTCACACTTGGATTCTTTACAGAGTTTATTTCCTGATAAGCTGTGCGCCGACAGCTCCGAGTGAAACATGCCTCTAAAAAGTTTTCAGTGCCTCAACACTTAGACGTGCTGTGAGGTGGTGTAAATCAACTGACATTTTATCAGTAGTGTTGAACAATCTTCAGCACGGCGCCAGCCAATCTTTATGGGCACAATAGAAACAAAGAAGGAGCACGTTGACACCCACACAGCTTAAAGAAAGTGCAGTTTGTCACTGTTACTTAGTCGGTGTCATCAAAGGCTGCAGCTCTGCTTGAAGGTTGTTTTATCTCCACCAGTATAGTTTGTATGAAGGTTTATGAATAACTAGAGCCAGGGAAAGTCCACGAGGATCATACTAATGTGAGAACTGGAGAAAGTCAACTTGTAAAAATATTTGTGGCCCACAGATCCACGCCACATATGTATGAGATTTTTATTCGGCCCACGTGCCCACGTGTGTAAAGTTTTAAGTTTTAGCTGTAAACAACCAGTTAGAATTTTGACCACAAAATTCAGTGGCTCCCAAAGTGAGGGGCGGGGCCTACCCAGAGGTGTAGACCAGTGTTTCCCAAACGTTCTTTCATATTTTAAAAGTCACAAACATTCGTGACCCAAGTCAATAGACTATTATTATTCATAAACTCCTCGGAACTGTCCACGAAGATGGGGTGCTGAAGAAAACGTTAGGGGAGCTCTGATAAAAGGTAACATCCAAAATAAAGAAGTCAAAACATAATCAATTGTTAAAGAACACCATGTTTTGACACCAGTGCAGTCGCTGGTTGTATTTAGTCTAGTTTGCGTCAATAAATAAATTTAAAAAAAGAAATGTATAAAATGTCCCATGTTTGAATTTATCTTATTTAATTTTGGGCCTTTTTTTCTTTGAGCATTTTTAAGCTTGCTTTCTGTTTAGCTCTGTGAGCTAAGTCCAGTATCTTCAAGGCTGCTTTGCTACTGTATTTACTGCTACTGTTGGACTGAGCACCTGGTTTACTGCTCCTGAATCCACAGTTCTTAACAAACCGTAGCAAATTGTCCTGATTGGCTGACATGGAGAGGAAGTCAGAGCACTTGGGTTCTCGCCGGATGCGATTTATTGCCCTGCACACAACAAATTAATGGCCCATTGGCTGCAAACAGGGAGCTAAAAGAGACTGCTGCTGCTAATGAGGGCCGTCTGTGAGGAATAGGTAGACGGGGGGAGAGAGCAGCAAAGGGGAAGACAAAGAGGGAGGAGAGAATCTTAACAGAGGGAGAAAGGGAGAAATTAAAGACAGTCAGGATAAAAGAACACATTGTTAAAAAATAGAGGAATCAAAATACAGTCGGATTTCACAGCACTGCAGTAAATGGTTTGATAAATGGTACGTACATTTTATTTGTTAACATCTTTAAGGTATTTGTTGATTTTCCTATAATGCCATCACTTCCTGTGCTGTGCATATATTGATGATGCTTTCGTGTCAGTTTGAGCGAAAGTGTTTTCCATGTGGGCATCTCTGGTTGATCGAGAACATAACAGAACTCAGTCTGAAACCTAAACAGATGTGAGTCACTTCTTCATGGTCACTGACAGTGATAAATGCCACAGACGCCGACTCTGTCGCTCCGAGTCTGACTCTGATATTTCCACTGAGAGTGACCAAGGTCTGCACAACAGCTCCTTCTTTTCTTTACTCTGCTGCTGTATAACGTCTTCCTATGGAAGATACTGTGTTGTTAATAAATATTAGATCTGGAAATGTTCTCTGTGGAAATATTAATTTTAACAATGTTTTATTTTTTTATTTCCTTTGAAAAAACTACAAAAACCAAAGTGTGTGCTTCACTGTTGTGGGTAATCAGTTGAGCAGCCATACATTTTTATTGTTTATAACATGTTCTGTATGTAAGACATAGAGAGGCGTGCCACAGGGTTCAATTCTTGGACCCTTTGTATTTTTCCAGTTGTTACACGCTTTTTATTTTTATTTTTTTGTAATGAAACACAGTATAATTTTCATCTTTTAGAAAGACACCTTGCAAATCTCTTTATCACTGTATGTAACATGTATTTTTATGTATATTTTAAAAATATACATAGAAATACAAATACAATTTAGGTTGGAACTGCTATGTTATTTTGTTAGTAAAACCTTATCTGTAACTTCTATGGGCACTTCCCTCTTCAGGCTGCACCGTGTTTGTGTGCATTTGTGTGTGTGTAGCTTATATGCGGCATTCCCTTTTTCCCCCTTCTTCTGTCATCCTCGGGTTTGCCAGGCAGTGAAGAGTCTCCAGGGCGATGAGGTCCACGAAGCACTTTATTCCCACAGCGGTGCTGAGGAGTGAGCCGCCACCGGCTCAGCAAACAGGAGGCACAGAGGCTAAATGCCTGTTCCTGCCAAAGGGACACTGACGGAGAAGGAAAAATTAGGAACTAGAGCAAACAGTAGAACACTGCCTCCAGACAGAGCCATGTTGACCAGAACTCAGAATGACATCATTGTGTGGTAACAATCACACAATAAATTTGAGCCCTAACACGACATTAGCGTTGCCAAGTCCGTCCTGTATAATGAAATAACACACATTTCCAAAAGCTAAAGGTGTTTGTTTCCATTATTATTTGTGATAAAACTCATTTTAGTCTCTTACACCGTCCTGCAGTAAACTGAACTGTGATTGAACACTGTTTCATAATCTAATAGCTTTCCTCTACTGTGTGGTGTACAATCAGAGATTTACAGCCGAGAATCTGAAAGCCATAACCAAAGAGCAACACCTAGTGGCCACCTGTACAAGCTCTCTGCCCAATCTTGGCTTCTAAGGAGCCACTTAGATTCTCCTGATGTTTAATTTGCCCTGTATTTCCTGCTATAATGTTCTTTAAAAGTCCCATAAATATGTAAAAATGCTCATTCTCAGTGTCCGATCGTCACACTGTAAGTCCTTACAAGCAGGCCGTCCTCTCGTGTTCATGATTTAGTCATCTCCCAGACTACTTCTTGCTCTTCTGCGCTTTGCAAGCTATTTTCATCACTATCCATCTGATGCAACGGCTCGGCATTAGGCTCGTCAGTTGTTAGTCTCTGCAATGAACCACACATGGATCAAAATCAGCGCCGTTGAATTTCTTGCTTTGATCTATTATTTCTAACCTCACTTTTGAGCAAATATCACTTAGGATTATTTATGTGCGTTGCACGTGAGCAGAGTTTTAACTTATTTGGCCAGACATAAATGTGAGAAATAAAAAGATCAAGCAGCTGCACTTTTTATTTCTGTAATTTAGTATGACCTTGTAGTAAAGGAGTGGCGCTTTGGCCCAGAGGCAATGTCTCTGTCATTGGTGTGGAACCCCAGGGTTCACCTCCTGGGCAAGTTCGAATCCCGGTTAGGGCGGTTGGTACCTTCCAGTGCACTCACCACCCGCAGGAAGGTTTGGTACGGTGCAATGTGATTTGGGTGGCGACTGCTGCCCCCGCGACCCGGTAACGGATAAGCGGATGAAAATGGATGGATGGATGGATTGTAGTAAAGGTTGCAAAATTCTTGAAAAACAGGTTAAAAACAAGGATTGCAAATTTCTTGAAAAACAGGTTAAAAACAAGGAAACACATCCTATTATATAATGTTTTGTTTTGTTTTTTCCGTAACTTGAAGCCATCTTTTATTCAATCCCACTTGTTGGATAATTTGCCTATTTTTTTGGGATGTCTGCACTGTTTTTAAATTCCACCCAGTAAAGCACAGTTCATTTTGTGAAGTTTCATCATATTTTTTCTTTTTCTCCTCAGCCTCATCTGTACAACAGTGATGGATTCATTACTCGATGTCTTATTCATGAATAGAGCTCCAGAAAACAATCCAAAATTTATGGCTTAAAAGTATAAAAAGTAGTTGTTGTACAAACTTGCACTCATTCACCCTGCAAGAAAAGACAAGTGTTCGCATTGGTACATATGTTTACAAAAAGTGAAAGTAACTTGTGTCCAAAAAAGTTGGAACAGTATTTCATTTTAAATTGCTCACTTCATCTAGATTTTTAATGTTCTCCCACTCTCCAGCCCAGTCCGACCCCTAACAGTTACCATCACTGTGGCTTCTAGCGCAATAAGGCTCCAAAGTCATGTATATTCAGAAGCAGATCATGCACTTTTTTTTCAAAATTATTAACTCTAGTCGCTCACATGCCTGAGTACTAACACCATTTAACTAGGGTGTCAAAATAAAAGCATAAAGTGATTTATTATTGGACACAGGACAGGAAGTTAGTCCACATGGCCATATTGATTATGAGTCATGTCTCGTAGAGTGATTAATAAAGTTGAGGACAGGAGTTTCACTAAAGTTTTGAAAACAACTCTCGACGTTCTCAGCCAGACTCCATCAAGATTCACATCAATGACTGAGAAGCTCAATTTTGAGTAATACTGATAATACAAATATAAAACAGCTGTTCTCTGTCTTTCTTTTCCAGCATTATAAAGCAATTTAGTTTTTTGTCATAATTAGGAATGTTGTTGTTTTTTATTAATCGTGATTAATTTTGATTAATTACAACAAAATTAATCAAAATTTATTACAAAATATTTTTTAATAATATGACAGCTTATAATTATAAATGACTAAACCATGTTTGCTTGTGATTAAAAAATAAAAAATGTTTGGTCATTGAACAAAAGCAAGTTTTAGTTCAATTAAGAATATACAGATATTGAATTATATGAATCTATATATTTTTCAATTGAATTATTAATGCCTTATTAAAAGTCATTTATCCGTTATATTCCTTTGTTCCCTTGATTGCCATTGTTTGAATCAAGCTCAATCAAACATTTTTTAAATTTTTTTTTTTTTTGCTTTCCTTATATCTCACATCTGTGTCCCCCTCCTCCTCCCCTCTGACCTTCCAAACATGGAGAAACCTCCAAGCCATCGCTCCTCCCAGGCACGGTGGAAGCCACCTGACACGCTCCATTACTTTGTGCTTGTTCCAATTAAAGCTGACACCATTTGCTGTCAAGAGCGTAGTGATGCCCTGCAGAGCAGTAACCCACCCCTGCTACACCTGCTGCCCGCAGGCGTCAAGTGTTTCTGGATGTACATTATGTTGTTACATAGAGATCTATACTGTCAGTTTGCTGCTCAAAGGTCGGATCTCCAAACATCTTCCCTGTGGGAAAAAAAAGTGCTTGGTGTGTCCAAATGTACTTTGATGACAGGTTAAGTTTTTTATGATTTTTGAATACTGACAGTACAATTAAGTGTTACTTTAAGGGAAGAACCAAGTTTGGTTGACATTTAAAAAATAATGATCTTAATTATAGTATTTCTCAATTTAAGGGTATTTTTGGGATTTTGCAAGATAAATCAAAAGAATAAAATTCTAACAACCAGACCCATAATGTTTATTCATTTGGATATATTCTCTTTAAAAACAGCTTGTTGGTAAGTACAGTACCAGGCGAATACAAGCTGTGGAAAATTCATTTGGATATATTCTCTTGTTGGTAAGTGCAGTACCAGGCGAATACAAGCTGTGGAACTTTGAGGAACTTTTTAAAATGTACTTTCTGACACTTCCTGCCTAAACAACTTTCAGAGGGAGGATCTGTGACGACTGTTTACCAAATTTGCTGTCTCTGGAACTTTCTCTGAATGTCTCATCAAGCAGAGTAATGTAATGTACGAAATCAAGGGGACGGTGCTGCCCCCGATGAAAACTATCTTTCGGGCACTCAAAGCAATGAGGCTGAGCGAAGATTAATCAGAAAGCCCCCTCTTTTTTAATGAAATGACCCCCCAGTAAAATTGAGGAGGAGCTCAATACGTTTCTTCTGCGGCAGGCTGCAGTCCACCGACCATCCAGAACCAATCTGAGGCTTATGACGGTGGCAGGGGAGAAGATACATTAGGCCTCCCTTCAGTGAGTAATGAATGGAACTAATAGGAAGAGGCAATCTGGGTCCACAGCAATAATATTATGTTAAAAACATACTTGATCCAGACTCGTTGTTCCCTCCAAGCCTGTGATGTTATTTTTGAAGATTGCTTTCGAATCATACAGAACAGTAGGTCTAGACTTCAATCTTTTTGTGTGCACAGGATCGGGGCGGGGAGTGGGGAGACGGGGGAGGGAGGGGTGACTGAAATAAAAGTCTTTGATATTGTGGGATTGCAAAAATACTAATATGAGTTGTTGTTATCAGGAGGGTTGAAGAAGCTCTGTGTGTTTTTTCTCATCACTTAAGAGGAAACGCCACAGTTTTTAGAGAGTTTCTTTCTTTATTTTTTTGATACAGTGCCTTACAGTGGAGTCTGGGGGTTGGATCACAAGGTGGAATTGAACCCTAAAAGACAAACGCTGCATACACGTTTCCTACAGTCTCTAATGAAAATACTATAAAACCTAACTCAACATTAACAGATATAATTAACAGGTAAAATCCTTTCACTTCTCTCTCTCGTCTACCTCGTTGTTTTGTCCCGCCCCAACTCCCCGCCCCCCATGATGATCTGTCTGCCCTCCCTGCTGTGATTCACCAGTGTTTAACCACCTCTGCGTCTTTTGTGTTATCAATCTCCCAGGTCTCGTTATTTTTTTTTTTTTTTTCTGGTCGGTCCAACCATTCATCATCAACCACTTAACCTGTGAAGGGTCACTGCGGGTGCAGCAGCCGAGTCCAGCTGACAGTGAACGAAGAGCGGGTCACGTGGTACATGCTAACATATACTTAGCACAAAAACAATGACCAAATATGGATGGAACACACACCGCTGTGAGACTGTGTTTCTTTGTCAGTCTTTCTTCTCTACTTATGTAAATTAGCTCAGTCTTTTTTATTATTAATTGTTTGATTTTGATTGAATTATAACCCACTTTCTAAATTATTCAGACAAACCATTGAATCACTGCTGTCTAAGACAAGTATTTCTCAAGTGATAAATTAAAAAAATCTACTAACCACATGTTCAAAAGGCTGACCTTGCAATGAAATATATTCACTTTTATGGTAAATATATAATTTTTTCATATTGGTCAGACCTACTGTAAACATTTCTTTCATCTTGTAATCATAAATACAAAGTCTTTAATGGAAACATACTGTAATTGCAGCTTGAAAAGAAGTTAAAATAAAAACTACAGGCTTCAGTTTTGGTAGAGGACATTTGTGAAGGTTTCTTCAGTTCAGCTCTGCATCTCTCATTACCACTGTCCTGTTATTCTCCAGCCTCTCATCCATGACTGTCCATCCCTGTCCTTCCATTCTCTCTCTCTTTTTTTTTCTTTTTTTTGTTCCACAGCTGGTTTTTAGGGCATCTAGGTTTTTGGTTATTTTTTCTTTTTTTCTTTTTTGAACTGCCTCTGGTTTTGTAGCAGGGTCTTGTCATTGTAAAGGACACCAAGGAGGAGTGTTCTTCTCAGGCAAAGTCCCCCACTCTACCTACTTAGAGAATAATCTCTAAAAACTCCAACCTACTTCTGTCTGTCTCTCCGTGTCCTTCCTGCTAGCACTGGCTACTTTTCTCTTTGTTTTTATTTTTATTTTTTACCAATGTAGTAGGCTTTGAAGGAGTTCAGTACATATGGGAACTAGTCTTGACCAAAAAATACTTAAAAGTCAAACTAAAAAAAAAAACAAATTCCCTTGAAATAATAATTAAATTAATTAAGATATCATGTCATAATGATAACTATTTCTCCAGCGCCACCTTTTTGTATATAAAACTATTGTCAAGAACTCTATTTCAAACATTGTAATTCCAACAAATCCGATCCTTTCACAAACAAAGAAATTTCACCCATTATGAGACAAATAAAAAAAAATATTTAAATTGATGTAACACTTGTTTCCCAGAGGGGGTCCGCCCCTCACTTTGGAAACCACCATTCTATTGTTACAGGGTTAGGGTTAGACAATGTTAGTCTAACATATACTGTTTATCCAGGGAACAGTGAAAATGCAGGTTGTATGATTTAGAGGCTCACGTCTGAGACATTTTTCTTCTCCAGGTTTTGGCTTCATGTCAGACTGACGTAACAGATCTTCCATCTGCCCATTCACTGACGTGACGGCTCATGGAAGGGAATGCAGAACTGTCAGAAACTGTTTGTTTGATCTGATATTTTAAAAGGATCAGGCCTTGACAAAACTGTACACGAGAAGTTCTCAAATTGTCAGCCGCTGACAAACACTGTGATCATGAAGCAAAGACAAACAACCAGACAACAATATCAACACCTTCTCAAACAGAATGATTCATTTCTTTGCACAAAGTTGTGAATGCAAACTATTGCCTTGCTCTGATTGGACAATTCAGCTGTCAGTCACCCACTGCGCACATTCAAATTCAAGCTCCCACTCAAATTTTAATTTTTGTTTTCAGGGAATTTGAATATTCCCTGAAAAAAGATGGAGGATAGATCATGATATAGTTTCCCACCAATCATTATTGTTTTTACAGACCTGGTGTTTTTTATTATTATTTTTATTTCATGTCTCATTGTTGTTTAATCAGACTAATGTTACTGATCACATAACACATTGTTAATTACATTAACAACAGAAAAAAAAACTAATTGAGTGTATTTACTGATCATCACCAAGATATCACTCTCTGGAGCATCTGTGCTACAGTAGCTGCTCGGCCACAGAGTTCCACGTCCACAGTTTTTGTGCTGATGTTAATACCAGAGAAGTGATTAAAGTTCTATTTAGAGTGTTGCTGACTTGTACACTGTACTCCTCAGCTCTTGGCGACCTCGCTGAATAACCTTTCACAGCCTGCCTCTTCATGGCTAACTGGTTCCCTAAACACTTGTACTGAAAAGTAAACTAGAAAGTGCAGCTGATCCTGGTGAATAGAGAGGAAAAATGACATTTCTAAAGGTGGCATTAATTGTGAGTGCAAATATTTGTTGCATTTTGGGAGAACAGAAGCAAAAATAAGTGATGGAAATGTAGGGGCTGAACTGTGTTCATTTGCTGCTGAACGTCCATACTTGTAGAAGAAGAAGTTAAATGACATTCTGTGATTTGTTTTTCATTTTTAATAGCTTGAATTTTGAAAAAAATTCAGTAAATAGTATAACTGCCATCGGTTTTTTAAACTTTTATTCAGAGTAGTTTGAAATATGTATATATGAGTCAACAAAAATGACACCGTCAGATGAATTTGAACAAAAACTCTGACATTTTCATGACTCTGTTATTTCATGCGTTGTATTTTGCTGTCTTGAAAATTATTTCTCCTCCCTGCTTCTTTTTTCTATTGTAGTGTTTTGATTTTCGTAGCGTTCACTTCTAGTGTTCACTTGTCATTATGAGAAGAGGAAAAACAAAAATTAATCATCCAGGCCTCAGAAGAGTTTCCCTTATTTCGTCACTGCTTTCATCGTACCTAAGATGGTCTAGTTTTATTAATTTTCAGACTTTTTTTAAGAAACACCTGAACAGAAATTAAGGTTTGTGAAAGTCTGGAAACAGCTTTGAAGCGCCGACAGCATTTGTAAGAACAGCGACTGAGCTCTGAATAATGCAAGGCCACGGACTCCATCAAACACAGCTTTAATTGCCTCCTCCATCTCCTCCCCACCCATTTATTTTTGATTCAGCTGTGAGTGAGTTTGCAGGAAAACAGCTTCCTTTCTAATCTCCAACGACTGGAGGGCAAAATCAATCGCGGTCCACTCACACAGAGGTGGCACACTTGGGTTTTTGTGGAGCAGTTGGCTGGTGTGAGTTCACGAGTCAGTAAAATGCACCAGCAAGAACGTAATTGAATTTGTTTCTAACTATGTCTGCTACTTATATTTGGGAATTGATTTTTCTTTTTTTTTTAAGTTCTGTTCTCCTTCTTTTTATTTATTTATTTATTTATTACAAATAAATAAAACAAAACAACTTCAGCAGAGACATGATTTAAGCTCTCTGTCTCAGTATGCTCTCTTTACCTGCTTAATGTCAAATATTTTGTATTTTAGATTCTGTTTTTCCTGACAACAGGAGTCTCAATCCTGAGGTTTTCCTAAAAATATCTGACTTGATTAGTTTTCATTTTAACAACTTTAATTGTGTTATTATTTTTGTTTATTTTTGAAAATCACAGATCTGACTTTAATTCGAAAAATAAAAACAATTTTTTTTTTGCTTTATTTTTCAACTTTTATTCTGAGAGTTGTTTAATTACACTCAGAGTACTGACTTGTTTCTTAGAATTCTGTTGGAATTACCAGTACTAAACCAACTTTAGTGTGCTCTTTAGTTG
>NC_024308.1:4382328-4390879 GCF_000523025.1 Cynoglossus semilaevis
GGACATCTTAAGTTCCACCGAGGCTCGTTGATTTGATGAAAGTCCAAATCTGTGGCTGGCAAGTTGTAAATTAGTTTTCTCTTGCACAGAAACAAAAAAACAAAAAAAGAAAACTGGGAAACTGGAATTGCTTTCTCACTGGATATTCGTACAGAATTAGACTGGGAAACTGGAATCACTTTCTCACTGGATATTCGTACAGAATTTTGAGATTGAACTCAGGGATTCTATAGTAAATAATTATCTACAGTCTTTTCTGTGACATTACATGTGACTACACTGGTTAGATCTGAAAGTATAAAAATGTTAGTCATCAAAATGACAACGCATGAAGAACAGTAGGTCCGACATTGTGTTTTTAATGACCTCACATTCTCCTTCCACAAAATAATCCCTCTGCATATTTTCTGCTGACTTCAGGCACCGTTACAGAGCAGTGGTGTGTGGAGAAGAAGAATCAGAAAAGGACGACGCTTTCTTTAAAGCAGTTTATGTCTTAACTCTGCCTCCCTAATTCTGCGGCTGCTTCGTTTTCTTACGACCGCCCAAGAGAATAAGCTCTGTAGCATCACATGAGGGTTTAAGATTGTAGAGGAGACGGTGAATCACAGGGAGGCTACACTTAAAATAACAGCAGCTGAAGGGTTTGGAGCTGAAAGCAGCAGAGAATTGCTGCTGCTTCTCTGTTTTCCTGGTGGTCAGAGGTGGAGTTAAGCTGGAGGACAGGAACTCAGGGACAGTGAGCTGGAGGGACATTAGGATCCAACCACGTGACGGATCCTTTGTTTTTTTACACAGTGTTTAAAGAACAAGAACCTTAAGCCACAAACATGGGATTTACATGGAGGCACCGTGCCGTAGCAGGATCAGGACAGTTCTGTGGAGACACGTCCAACATTGACTGATGTTTCTGTTGTCCCACAGAAAATATCAGACACATTTCAAAATGGAATGCTAGTAAATAATAATCCAGAGCTGCAGGGTTCCTGTTTCCACAGATAGTACCGATGCAAATAGTACCACATGGAAACTATAGATGTGAGATAGTCCCTGCAGAAAAACCCACTCCCCCAATTTCATCTTCTTGCTGTACAGCAAGTGTACAAACCAGTATCCCACTGTGCACCGGTCCATCATTAAATACAGTAAAGTCGTGTAACAGACATCCAGTGAAAGACAGATTTGTGTAGTGGTAATTAGCTTTGAATCTCCATTTCTGGACAAGTGGAATAAATGGAGGACTGATAACATCCTGGACGATTACCTCTCCAAACACACTTTAACAATCCACCAGTACAAGACTGGGAGGTTGGAGTGTTTGAATGTCAAACACGGACACCAGATTTAATAAAAAAATTAAAATAATTTCTGCATCCTTGACTGAGTGAGAGACATAATCCTTGCCTCAGGATGTGGAGGTTTTAAACAGTTTGGTAAAACCTCACTTGACGTCTGGATCAGAGTAGAGTGAAAGCTGGGATCGTAATAACACAAACACTTATGTGGGAAATAATGAGGCAAACAGGAGTAGCCAGGTCCACTGAGAGTAGAATTACAAATCACTATCAGCAGTAGGAGCTGATGAAGCGCTCACATTCTTACCTCACCTCACCACAGGAGAGACACTCCAAATATCAAGTGACTCCAGTGGTGTTCACTTTATTTAGATAGCGATGATGTGTGAGTCACAGGGGATTTCATTTTCCTGTCTTATTGTCTTCTCCTGATATTTAACTGTAACTAATCAAGTCAGGGGGCAACAATAGTCACCGGCAGTTGAGGGAATAAGAGTTTGTATTACAGTAAGGTAGAGATAATGATGAATAATAAGTTCATCAAACACTAAACACAACCTCTTAGCTCTTAAAAAAAACACGGGCAGGAGAATCTCAGAGACAAGGCGCTAATGCACAGCACTGGAATTTAAACAAATAATTTTGTTTAATCTATTCAATGTGATAGAGATGTTTAGTTAATCTGGAAATCTGATCAAATCCTTTCACCCTTTCCCTCTTCTCCCCCCGCCCTCCCCTCCATGTTAACACGTCACATGTCACTGAACAGAGGAAATGGAAACAAACAAATCAGTGCAGGAGGATTCACAAGTATTTCTGTTGCACAAACAAGGAAATATTTAAACCCAAATTCCGAATGCTAAAAGTTAACTAAAAGCTAAAAGTGTTTTCTTTCGAGTGTGGGGAGAGTTAGCACGAGTGGCTATCGTTTTATAAACTTTTAAAGTGGCTGCGACAGTGTGAGGCTGGAACAAGTGCAATGACTGTAGGTGTTTGACTTAATGTTAGAGAGGAAAGAGCAGGTGCAGAAATCACAGGGTCTCTGTTTTCTGGAGGGGGGAGTTAAAAAAAGAAGTTGGGTGGGGGGGGGCTCTTGCATTCAGACTTTTTTGTTGTTTGTACAACTCTGGAACTCGTCATCAGGTGCCATCTGTTCTTCCCCGGGGAGCAACCCTCGTGAGTTTGGATCTCATAAAAACTTGGTTGATCACTGCAGTGTTTCAACTGTTTGGCTGCCAAGTATTTGCTGAGTCTGAACCTGTTAAAGCAACCAGTGAGACCTGGTCTGCTGTAAGTATTTTATTGTGGTTCAGGGGCTAGGACTGAATTCTGCAAAACTTCTATTCTCTCCACTTTTTTTTTTTGTTGTTGTTGTTGTTTTTGGGCCTAAAACTGTCCAACCAACATCTCACTACTCTGTGCCTGATTTCCTGTAACAGGAGCATGAAAGATTTTTTTTTTTTTAAGAAAATTTGTATTATAAAAAAAAATTTAAATTACTTGTTTCTAGCCCCAGTTTGTGGATTTTGGTTTTTATTTCCTGCCTACAATTGCAACAGTACCAAACAGTACTATGTTTTTCATTTAGGGTTTTTGTTGTTTCGATCAGCAGCTGGCAGAAGACCATTTCTCTCATATTGCAATTTTTTTGCAAAATGTTATTCATAACTGTATTCTTTAGTTTTATTTTTATTGGTTTTATTCAGGTTTTAAATCCCATTTAAAAATAGACACAGTGTTTTCACCAGTTCAGTTAATGAAATGTCAATCGAGGCTTGTTTAAGTATTTTCTTTTTAATTCTCCAGAACTATTTCTGTGTATTGTTGCAGTGTTATACAGCACTTTGAGGCCACTCTCTGCACTTGATTGGATTATGTTGGTTTTCATTTTCTGGAAATGTTGTTGTTGTTTTGACCACCTAAATCTGCTGGTAATAACAGTCGTGTTATGTTGAGTTTTTAAAAACAGTTAAACTGCGTTTAAACATATCCACAAGGCAAACTGTGGGAAATAAAACATCAAAACTTCTTCTTTAAAATGTGCCATGAGATTTAAAAAAATACAATAAATAGTCCTTGTTGTCTGGCACCCTGTAAATCTCTAAACAGTAGATGTCCACTCTGATCAAAGTCCAATAATACATTACACCCAGAACGCCACGCTTCATTCGGACAAACTGATTTTTTTTTCATTTTTCCATTAGTTTCTCTATTTCGCAGACTGGACAGAAAACTTGAATATAATGGTCTACAAAACTCGGCAATGAAAATAATATTTACTTGCAGCTCAGCTCCCCAGTCGACTTCACTCCAATAAATCACCATTAATGAACTGGAAATCCCAGTCTGAGACTGGAAGACTATCTCAACATTCTACTCTTTAATAGTCGCAGACATTCTGCTCCTTCAGTTATATTTTTGATTTTTTTTTTCAACTCAACTTTCGTTGTCATTCTTCTGCGTTTGTAGTAGATTTAAAAAGACCTATCATCACCATCTTTACTGTACCCCCTCTCCACTTGCTAACATGACCTGGTGTGACCTGGTCACATGATTCAAGTAAGTGACAGCATCAGTTATAATGCTGCGAGCACTGATGCAGCAGAGGTGGTGGACGACACAGAAGAAACAGCAGCTGCTGTAGGACTGGGATGTAAGGTTTTGTTTCTGAATCGCTGTCACGGTGTAACCTTGTTACCAGGGATGTTTTTGTTTTTTGTTTTTTTGCTGTCTGTGGGTGTATTTTCGGACAACAAGTGTCCGTCTGTGATCAGCTACAGCCATTAGGCTCTGTGTTTTAAAGGTGGTGCGACACCATTACAGGGATAGAGTGCGTGAGTGAGGAGCAGCAGAAAGAGAGAGGAATTAGAGTGTTGATGTGTCTGGCTGCTGTCTGCAGCACCGTTATCAGTTAGCACAATTAGCAGGGACCCAAAATGAAACAAAGGTGCAACGTGAACTGTTAGAAAGTGATGGGGAGAAATGAATCCAAAGCTGACAATCCGTGTGTTAATAATCTGCCAAAACAGAGTAAGAATTTAAAACCAGCCTTTGAAACTGGGACACGGATGTCTGCTGCAACAGACACTGCAACCAGCCATTTAGGGACCTGACACATTATCTGTCCAGTCATGTCCAAGTCCAGACTGTTCTCTTCTTCATTTGTCTGGCTGCTGTCTCTGCCACATAAGTGATGAAAAATGCCAAATGTCAGGTCTCCAAGGCTGGACTGCAGCGGTGTCACTGATGCTGACACTACAGCAACACATTAGAACAATACAACTATATATACATTAAAGACGTTTAAGGTAGTTCTCTGTAGACTACACAATGTAAAAGTGGTTAATCCCCCTGCCTTACAACAGGAAGGTCAGCTGTTTGATCCCCAGTTGTAACTGATTGTTTTTCTGAGTTGATTTTTTTTTTTTTTGGTGATATCTAACAAAATCTCAAGATACGTACCCACCCTAAATTGACAGTTGATATGACAAAAACTATACATCTCAAGATACATACCCACCCTAAATTGACAGTTGATATGACTTGCTGTGTGTCCCAATGAATGACTCATCATGAATTGTCCGTGGTGTACAACAGTCCTTGCCATGCTGCTGCTGAGATTGGCTCCAGCTCCCCCTGTGACACCACAAAGGAATAACAGGTTGATGGATTATTACATTATAGAATGGGATAATGTTGCCCCCGTTGTTTTGAGTGAAGAAAGTACGGTGTGGTGTTAAGCTGTACTATTATCATGATGTCATCAACTCCAGCTGTACACCAATGGAGCAAAATGCTTTTGGTTCCGAGATGTTTTTTTACGACCTGTGGAGACACAGGTCCATTTAGCACCAGGTACAGGGACCATAATGATTAAACCATGTTCTCCAACAGGGAAAGACAATAACACTGTCTGCTTGGTGTCTGCAGCTTTATCCCTGTGTGTTTGTTTTTTTTGTTTTGTTTTTTATGTGTGGATGGGCGGACCGATAAAATGTGTGTCTGCATGACTGTGCAGTTTAGTTTGTCACATAAACTGCGAGAATTGGCTATAAAAATCAGTTCTCATTCCAGAGAAACATACATTTTTAATGGGACTCCCTAAGTGAAATTTTATCTGTCTAGCATTTGCTTAAACTGAATTTACAGTTGTGTTTATGTTCAGTGGCTCTTTGGGTTTTACTACTTCATCAGAAAGGTAAATGTATTCGGTAATTGCCTTCTTATTGCTAACTTTCCCATTTCATCTCTCCGTAACATCATCTGTTGCTTATTCTTCAGACATTTCTATTTTAAAACAAATGTCCATTACCATTTACTTTTAAATGTTATTTTACAATGTTTACATTAAAAAGTTAGTGCTAAAATCCCTCAACCAAATTAGAATCTATAAGAGAACTGACAGGTTAAATAGATGAGTTGTTATGATGGAATAGGAATCTATTTTATCAATTCTTTATATTAAGAGTACATTTCTATGTTTAGGTTTAAAATATAGAAGGAGGAAGAAGATAAAAAAACTATTTTCTGTCATAGTGAACCCTAATCTTTAACTAACAGTCCGTGGATAACGCTGATGGATGTTGTTCATGTCGGCTGTTCCGCATGAGCTTAGGCAGAAGGGATCACCGGGGCTTGGGGCAAAATATGGCCGCAGAAAACCATTTTTCCGGCTGTAACTTCAACCCCTCCAAACTTCGCAGAGCATTATCTCATTAGTGTCTCGGAACTTGTGGAAGCAAGTGTCCAGATAAGTCGATCTCCGATGCTGAGAAGAGACACCATGAAGCATAACTAGACATTTTAAAATGCCCCGTCTCATCCGGGTGAGTGCTTCGACAAATAGGTGGTGGAGGAAAGATGAGGCAAAGAGATGGAGGTGAAGACAGAAGTGGCAGAGTCAGCCAGGCAGAATGGAAAACCCTGTCCAAGGTTAATGAGCAGAAAGATAATGTTTTAGCTCCATATACGACCCTTTCACTCTCTGGAAGCCTGTAAGTGGGGTCAGGGATGAGGAAGGATGTCCAAGTTGGGGAATTTTCCAATGCCGTTTGTTTCTGATTTGAGTGCACCAAATAAATCTGTCAGAAATTATCAAAGCAGCAGTATTTTTTTATAGTTTAAATTAATTTTTTTCATTCACTCAGAATCCACATCACAGAGCTTCCCATTCATTTGCCATTCATGTTTTCATTCACTCAGAATCCACAGAGCTTCCCATTCATTTGCCATTCTCTTTCATTCTGATTGGATCTGGACTCTGAACTCCTTTCATTCATCGTCTTCATTTGTTTTATCTGGTTTTTCAAGAGAAAAAAAAAGTTCTCTTTAAACACATACTTACACAAAGGCCTTTGGATTGGATGGAGATTTAACTTTTTTGTATTAGTTGGTATTAAAGATATTAAGGATACTTCAGTAGGAATCGAATGGAATGGAATCGTCCATATTCAGATGTGCAGTATGTACAGTGTTCATCTGCATTTACACTGTGATGTTTGTTAATTTTGCACCAGGGAAGTGACAGAAGGATGCAGAGGAAGGACTGGTCATGTGTGTGTTTGGTAGCGCCATAAAATGAGAGGAAGGAGAATTGGACAAACACCAACAGAGAGCAGACAATTTCAGAAGGTGACACACATGTCTAATCCATTTGATTTGCCTCATCCTCCAGCTAAGGCAATTTCCTTGTGTACAAACAGACACACAGCGGTGCTCGTCACTTGGTTTGAGCTCTCATATACAATATGAATCGTTTTAGTGAAAAATCTTGTATTGTGATCTCATATTGATTCTGACTTATCACTAAAATGACGGTTTAACCTTCAAAATGGCACCTGGGGTTGTCACAACGATAGGGCTGTACAGGGATGTCTCCACAAGGATCTAATTATTCATGTACGTGTCGTACACACACAGCATAGGAATGACGGTGGCTTACATTATGAATACTGTAATAAAAAAATATCTCTGATAATTCCACCATGTTAATATAAATGAAACACATCCACATCTCTATCTCTTTCTCTCAATCTCGCTCTCTGTGTCAAAGTTAAAGAACAAATGTGGTGTTGATTCCACACATTTAAATGTTTCAAACATAATGACATATAAAAGATTGCCCTTGGTCGTTTCAGATGGTCAGACCAGGGTCAGTTTTTGTTTTATTGTCCTCATTTGAATCATGTGAAATTAGCAATAGCATCAATGACACAATTTATCCTCAGACCTGAAAAGAAATTGTGCAAAAAAAACAAAAAAAAAAACATGTAAAACATGCCAGCGCCACAGTGTGTTACAGTCACATCAGCACAGTAGGTGTTACAAAACGCATCTTGTTTGTTTTCCTAGCAAATACTATGTTAAAGACTATATGTAATTTTTGTTGATCCAAAGTTCTGTTTCAAGAGAAGCAGTAACTGCTGAGCCTATAATGACTTCTCATTAGGAAAATTATAGTAATTATTACATATAAGTCATTGTTGACCTAATTGTTGAGACCCTTTGAAGATAATTAATATTTATGTTGGAAATGACTCATTTGACAAACTCATAATTAAATAATTGCCTAAGAATATTCAAAGATTGTCGCAGATTCCTCTCAATGTCTCAGAGCTAAAGATGTTCACTGGCAGACAGATGGCATGTCTGTGTGAACTGCATGTTCTCCCCATGAGTGTCAGTAGGATTTTCAATGGCTGTTTGAATTTCATCCCTCAGTCCAAGAACATGCAGTTTGGGGATTAGGTTAATTGGAGAAGTTAAATGAACCGTGGAGTGAATGTGACTGTGAATGGTTGTTTGTCACCACGTGTGGTCCTACAGTGGACAGAGGACCAGTCTACAGAAGAGTCTGGTGGTAGAAGAAAGCTAAACTGATGGTACTTTCTCAAAAAAACATTTTTTTTTACATTTCTCATATATGTATATATATAGTCATCTTTAGGTCCCCAACCCTGTCTTTGAGAACAAGCCATCACTGAACCCCCATTGTTTCTCCGTTGTTTTTGAAAGGAAGTTCTGCAGTAAAGTTTGGGAACCTCTGTATTAACGCTTTTCTTTCTAAATTTTTTTTTTTTTTTTTGATAAATATTAAGGTGTAGGTACACAGGTCACATTTCATCAAAAGATTTCTAAAATTATGACTTTTCTCTATTTTATTACTGCAGTGTACAACTGGTGTTTTTGTTAAAAGGTTCTTTAGAATATTTTTCATTAACCTGATGCTAACAGTGAACTGCCTGACATTTCCCACC
>NC_024308.1:4390924-4407587 GCF_000523025.1 Cynoglossus semilaevis
AGGGAAATCATTTTCCTCTGAACCGATCTCCTTCTCTCCTGGCTGCACACAGGCTTCACTGGTGGTTGCTAGGAGACAGTAATATTTTCCGTCCGAGTTGAGGAATTCAGCAGATTAAAAGTTTTTTTTGTTTGTTTTTTTGCCAACAAGAAAAAGATCCGTACAGCTGCTCTCGAGTGTCTATTATTTTTCAGTGTAATGTACCGCCATTTTTAAACGCAGCGGTTCCTGACCACAGATCAGATAGGTTTTCTAATGGTGGAAGAATCGAAGGAGTTGGCCGTGATTCCAGAGTCCAACACCTAAATGGAGAGCGTTGATGAATAGTTAATGTCTGACCTAAATTTTTAATGTGAAAACCTAAAATAATGCCATGCTGTCAGCACATCACCTGTAACCTCTAACGCTGTGTCCTTGCTCTGTTTCATAAACGTGACACACACACACAGACACACACTCTTCCCCCGTGCTTCCTCACAGAATCTTCTTCTGCTACACCGCCTGTCCCTTCCTCTCCCTGGCCCGAGCTTCCTACTTCTCCCTCCCTTTCTCTCCCTTCCTCCCTCTGCTTGGCTGCATCACCAACTGGGGTCAATTAATCATCAAATACCATTTGCATATTTACAGTGGAGACAAGCTAAGCTGATTACTGCTAGTCCAATTGCCGCTGATTCAACAGGGCTTATGCTGCAACATAATGTGATGAGGATTTAGGCGAGGGGAGGGGTGACTTTAGAGAGATCCGATTGGATCTCATGCAGGAAAGTCTAAACATTAGGAGGATCAGCATCACTTAGGTTCATTAAACATTTCCAGATTTAACCGTGAGGTACGGTTCTTCACGACAGGATGCAAACTTTAACTTTTTTTTTTTTTTTTTTTTTGCTTTCCTTTCTAAATTTGGTTGTTTTCCAAAATTTTTTTTTGTTTTTTTTTGGATGCAAACTTTTACTTTTTTTTTTTTTTTTTTTTTTTAGGCTTTCTGTCCAAATTTGAGTGTTTTGCCAAAGTCTTTTATGATTGGATTTTTAATGTTTGACCAAAGAAAAGACAAACTTTTTCTTATCTTATCAATGAAAATATTGACTAATAGTGCTATAATAAATGACCTCATAATCAGACTATAAACAAACAGAAAACAATATTATCATCAGACCCAGGTCTTAGCCGTGGTTCCTGGAAGTCTGTGTCTAATACGATGAAATGGAGTCGGTCCAGTGATGCTGATGAGGCACTCACCACAGGGTCATTCATCAGAAATGTTGATCCAGGCTCAGCCTTTTTTCGCCACATCACCCTGACACCACACTGATAGTGTTTTGGCCCGTCGCACTGCGAATACAGTAACAAGGACACCGCAGTTCATCACAACTGGTGCACTCCAGTGTGGGAGAAGAAAACTGCTGCAGTGAGAGCTTCTTAAAGAGCTGCACGAAACTGAGTCTCACTCAAACTGGACTTTTCTGCAGGCTGCAAAGGTCAGTAGAGATGATGATCCACTGACTGCTGTGGGTATCTGTTGGTGGAATAGATCAAACTAAGTGCTGAAACTTGGGTAGTATTTTGATGTTTTCATGTTTCACAGGAACATGAAAAAACATCAAAATGATACCAAGGGTGAGGTCTGGGCAAAATGGATCAACACTTTATAGACACATACATTGGTTGCAACGTGAAATACCGTTGCTCTTGCTAATGTAGCAGTAGGTGTTGGATACTAACCTTAAAAAAGAAGTTAAAGAAGTTTTTTTTTTGTTTTACAGATTTTATTTTTCACTGCAATCCATGTTCACCAGTCTGAAAATGTTTGTGTATACAATGTGGTCACAGTCAACCATGTCAATTCAACTTGGATTGTTGTTTTAGGAATTTTCCACTTATCGGTCAGGATTCATTGGAGAATTTTAAACTACTACTTATGGACTAAATCCTGAAGTTTGAGGCTTTTCACCTCTTTTCGCCCCCTTGTCTTTACTCAACGCTTTGCACCTAATACTTCCCTCACCCTCCTTGACCCTTTTTCTCTCCCTGCTGCATAAAATGGGGTGAGAAGGACATGGTGGAGCGCAGGAGGAGTGGGCGTGGGGGGGGTATTACACTGGGATTATGTCTCAGTCGGTTTTAATTCCACCTCATGAAATGAGATCCATGGTGTGACCAATGGGGGGGGCGCACACAAGCGGTCTACGTGTATATGACTGTTTGTGTGATTAAAGACTGTTTCTGTCTTAGCTCTGACATCTTCACGTCAGTCAAACCTTTACAATAATCTGTCAGCAAATATTGATCCAACACTTTACAGTTTGATTGTTATTCTGAAGAAGAATGTTGGCTCGTTAAGTGCTAACTGTGGAAATATGAAATATGGATTTTGTTTTTACTTTTTTATAGTATTTTATGACATCAAACAAAAAATAAAGATAATTTTAAAAGGTTTTGATGGTAGAATAAAATTATATATATAAAAATATAGAGTATCCTCTCAGTTCTCATTTCGACGTTTTAACGCCTGACAGAGATGCTGAAATGAAAAACAACGGCAAAAAAAAACAGCTTCTCTAAATGATTTGTGTTAAGGACTCTAAGAAATGCAGCTTAGAGTTAACAATGATAAAAGCCAGGAGAAAAACGAAAGGTTTTACTTCACATTTAAACATTTTTTTCTTTTTTGCTTGATCGTTGTTTGTGAGCGAAAAGAAAAAAAAAGAAAAAGCGGGTGCGGACGTGTGGGCAACATGTGGAGTTTCACTGCCCCCTACTGGCAACATGCATAGAGAATCTTGGCATGGAGCATGTGTAAAAAGAGTGCATAAGAAAGTTGGAGTGAGGTGAACAGAGACAGAGGCAGAGAAGAGCTGCAGTAAATCAGAGAAGTGAGAAAACGGAGCCCACAGGACAGGGAGGAAGATGGGGGGGGGGGGCAGACTGGGTGGGGGCTCTCTCTCTCTCTCTCTCTCTCTCTCTCTCTCTGTCTCTAGTTTACTCAAGTAGTGGTGAAAGGACAAACATGTTACTTAACAGGAAGTTGCAATTTTCACTTTGCTTCTGCTGTGTTACCTGAGGTGGCACAAATGTGGGAAATCAAAAAAGAAGGCAAAATGGAGGCGCTAAACTAAAGAGGCTGTATTAAATTAAATAGAAAAAGTAAAGCAGCAAAAACATAGTGTGAAAATAGTGTAACAGTGCAAATGAAAAAGGATGGCTGTGAAAAAGACCAACTTATAAAACTTTTTTTTTGTTCCTATCGGCTTAGTTGTCATTTATATATATAGTCTATGGTTTGTATAAGTGTAAAAGATGTGTCACAGAACAAGTACTGCATTAAAATGTACCTGTTCGAATAAAAAAAAAAATGTTTCTGCTTTAAGTTCATCAGCAGGTAAATATGATATGGAATGGTGGAAAATAACTTTTTTAACTTCATTGACGTAACCTAAATTATGACAGTTACTAACTGGCACCGGTCAATATTTTAAGATAAAGTCATGACTATGAGAGAGCGGACAACAGTTTTGTTTTTCAACATTTATTTAAAGTGACTTTATTGCAGAATTATATTGATCCTCTGTGAATTTGCCACGTCGTTATCATTAATTTGAGAGGAAACGTTAATGAGCCAGAGCCAGGATGTGGGATTTAGTGAGTGTTAATTAATTCTGAAAACTTAATTTGTGAGGAATGAGCTTCTTTAAATCTTTCAACAGGCTACCACAGCACCAGTCTGTGTAGAAGGTTCTGGAACAGCTCTGAAGGACAGGGAGGCGGAGATGCAGCTTCAGTCTGATCAGATTTGACCCCCGTTGAGTTTCTCAGTGATTTCTCTTCCAACTTTTGAAGTTAAAACATCCTGAGTGGAACTGGCAGTGACTGGTGGCCAAAAAAATATAGGAGTAAGAAAAATACAGCTGACAAAACTTATTTTACTGGTAATAGACATGCAGGGATTCCATGTTAGCGGGAGAGGAATTCATGCACAGTCCTGATCCTAGAAAATATGACAACAGTTACCACATTAACTTTAACACTTTTCAAGCAACTTTAGCATTAAGTTCAAACTTTTCATAAAAATATTATTAAATGTTAGCTTATATTTTCCTAGCTTATGGCTATTTTTACCAAGTTTAGGCTAACAACTGAGCTAACCTGAAGGCACAACGTTTTTTTGTTTACTTTTATTGAGAGTATCATTATTTTTTGTTTGCCCTTTGTTTGCCCCTGTTGAGCCATGTAATTGTAAACTAACATACATTTACAAAATGATGTCTTTAGGCTGTAAATCAGACATATCAGTTCACAACAAAACTTTTCTATTCCAAAAACCCAGTCAGGGAACTACATAAATAGATTTTAGTGAAAGAAACTTTTAAGCCTTGAGAATACATTTTTCAAAACGTATTAGAATACATGGGTTTTGGTTAAAAAAAAATTAAAAAATGCGTGAATGACTGCTTAAAAAGGAATAGTTCACAGTCTTTATTGAGTGATTGAGGGTCAAATAAATGTTAAAAAGTAGAGAAAAGTTGAGGCAGATTATGCAGCTTGGTCTGAGTAAAATATGCGATTTTTCAACTTTCACCATTTGGTCTGGGTCTCAGTACTTAAGGAGTTAGTGGAAGTGACTGAGGAGGAGTCTGATCCTCTTTGGTCCCATGACCTGGACCCAGAAAAGTAGGGGAATAAAAGATATTTTATTCCAAAGCATCTTCTTTCTTTTTTTGCATGGTGTAATTCCTATAAAACTCATGTCTTTTTCCCAGGACTTTCACTGCTGTCATGTTTCTATCATATGCACCACTTTGATCACAGAGACATTACAGGTGAACGATTTCTCTACATGAACAACCATCAAAGCTGCTGTGATTCCAACACAATTCAGGAAATCCTGCAGCTTATCACTGCAGCCGTTCTTAAGCTCAACTCTTTGTCTTAAACAGTTTAATGTTGGGGAAGAAAGGGTAGAGAAAAATTAAGCTGCTTTGTTCTTTTACAAAGGAGGATCTGAGAGATTTGGTGTCGGGATTTTCCATTAAAGCTGTAAAAAAAACTCCTTCCCCACTGAGACGTTAAATTAACATTTTTATTAGAACAGGATGGACACAAACATTTGTCTGGAGGTAAGTAGAGAAAACTGTGTGGCTGCTACTGCTGTGGTGATTCAAAACCAGCAAAAGACGACATGGAGTACAAACAATATGTGAAAAGTATATGGTTATATATTCACAATAACATCAAGTCAATGGTTTTACAGACCGGTTCTGAACAGTAGCATATTGTTCAGCAAAATTTTATTTATTTATTTATTTATTTATATTATAATTATTATTATTGATTAAAACAACTTAGCTTTTGTCACCTGTAGAGTATTTAAGCATGGCTCTTAAACCTTGAAAAATTGGGAAAGAAAATAAGAAGCCAGTGGAAATATTTCATTAGAAGAGAGGATGAGGGGTAAACATTGCCTCAGGGTAACAAGTATTTTTGACTCATTAAAGCCACTTCCAGGCTTTACAAAAAAACAAGGTCAAATAAGGTCCCATTTATACAATATTTGAAAATCAAGACTCTGTAGCTCATGACCTTCAAAGAGGATGTGTGCGTTTGTGTGTGTGTAGATTAACTCCTCCAGGCTCTTCCTTCTAAGTTCATGCAAGGGCTGCAGGCATGACATTTGTCCCGACTTGTGCTATGTGTCCAAATTAATGGAATTCTGTCTTAAATCACACCTTGAAGGTTACAGTTTTAGCCAAACAAGCCTAAGGTCATCACTGGGATGTAAGTGGCCTTAGTACTGAAAGAGATCAATAAAGCTATACTCAGTAATATTGAAATGGTTTCCTATGGGAGGGGAGGAAGAGGGGGTGTTTTCTTTACTTATGGCACAGTGGGATAATTGCACTGATTTGAAATTTTATTTCTTTTGTTTCCATCGTTGAAGCATTATGACGTTTTCACATGTGTCGCTGCAGGCTGGGGGCTTGACTCTTCATCTACAAAAGTGGGGCATTGTAAAAAAAAAAAAAGGTTTGGGAACCAATGTCTAACTTTAGGACTTTTTTATCCTTGTGTGAAAATAAAAACAGCAGCTTGGATTTGTCATATTCTCACTTTGCACTTTTGCACATGGTAGCAGTGCTTCCTCATGTGGGGGTCATTACAGTGTGACATTATTATAGGGAGGTGGTTACAGATGCAGCATAAAAACCCAGCTTTGCCACAGGGCACCAGAGAGTGCAGTCAAACAGTTTTTTCAGCCTGACATTAAACAGGTTTATGTACTGACCTTTAAGTCCCAAACATTACTTTTTGTGAGAGTCTGTGCCAGAGAGGGAAACTCCATCCTGCTCCTCAGACATGAAATACTGCAACTGAAAGAATTTCTTCCACACAAATGCCAATCAAAACCTCTGAGAATCCCTGCGCGGTGGCCGATGAGGGCTTTCCTGAGAGACAACCAGCCAATTACATGGTCCTTCCTCTAAAGTTCATAAATCACTCTGTTACAAAGAACTCCTCAGCTTAAAGCAGAATTCTGCACTGCTATCACTCTTATCGCATTAAAAGCCTAATTAAGAATTATGTCCTAACATCTTGCTTTTAATTATGTGAACACACGGCTTCTTCTGCAGAGCCACCATGTGGCCACATGTGAAAGCAGCAGCCACTGTGAGGAGACCTTCACAGGCTGCGGCCTTTGGATGAAGTCAATGAACTAAGGAAGAAACACAGAGCCATGCTCCCAGGCTTATTTAACACATTCATCTGTTAACGTCAGAGGTGGAAAGTAACGAATTTTATTTACTCACGTCTCTATAATGGAGTATTTTTTGTTAGTAATTTGTAATTTTTAAGCTGTTTTAAGTAACTAAAGTTTTACTTAAGCATATTTTGACTCAAGTATTTTACTTCGCTACATTTGAAACGATCCCGTAGTTGAGTAAATTAAATGTGGGGGGGACAATCTGCGTTAATTTGAAGAAATTTGCGAGGGCGTGCGCGGATTTCGCACTATGTTATTGTAGCCAGAGAAAGTTGACTAACAGACGGGCTCTATCCTGTCCTTGTAAGATGGCTGGTGCCAAACAGGAAATGGATTACGAGAATTGCCAAGCAGTGGGCCCCCGTGGAGCAGATGACTCAGAAAAAGAAGGAAATTATTGGCCATATCTCAGGCATCTCTGCGAAAGCATGTGTCGGTAAGTTAAGTATCTGTACTTTCGCTTGTGTTTCCCAATCGTTGTGTTTATTTTTGGGTTAAAACGTTCTCCGTTAAGCAAAAAGTGCCTTCGCGATATCGATTTTTGTCGCTTAGCTTAGCATCTATCCTGATAGGTTACGTTCCAGTGACGTAGAGCAGTACCACAGCACAGTCAGAAATAATACAGGTGCATGACTTTTATTACAGTTGGTCTCAAAGGAAATCATCTTCATTCCTGTAGTATAGACTATCTCCTGGGTTGTTGTAGCCTAGCTTAAGGCCCTTTGGATGGTCAGTGATAGTTGGATTGGTTATGCAAACTTTGCAGCCATTTGAGAATTTGACATTAAAATGATAAAAGGATATTATGATGGTATTAAATATGGAGGGAGGCACCTCGTGTTGTAGCCAGGTAGTTAAACAGCATCCAACATTCTAAGTTGTCACAGAGTATTTCTATTTAAATTGTTGTTTAAAAACAACTACTTGCAGATTCGATGTGTAACTTTTTTGCCTCAATAATGTGTTGCAAATGCAATAGTACTGTCATCACAGCAAGAAACACTCCCATTATTTACGGGTTCTGAGCAGTTAGAAAAAGATTTACCACTGAAGGACTAAAATGCATCATTGTTGTTTAAACATTCTCACTCCAACATCTTGAAATTTAGTTTCCAGAGCAACACTCCCGCTCAGGTCAGGATGACATGAAGATTAACAGCAGCACTTTGTTTAAAAAACCCCAGTGTTATTCACACTGATTTCACACTGTTAATGTGAAGTAGTCAAACAGACTGTACACACAAATTAAAAATGACAAGTGATCAAAATACTTTTGCTCCAGGAATAACACTTCACCAAAGGAAGTATAAATGTTCTGCCAGCTGCGGAACTTTTTTATTTCCTTAACTTTTAATAAAATATTTAAAAAATATATAGCAACATTTCCTGTGGAAATTGATCTATATACATGGGCTTATAGAGGTTGTTGTCATTGTTGGTAAAACCTTTAAACTTTTAGACTGACATTTAACTTTATGACATGCAAATTTACAATTGAATCGGCGATTATGTGTTACGCTTGTGAGCCGTGCTGTTGTGGCCATGTTTATGTTTTAAAGGGATGTTATCATTAGCTTTATTAGGGTATATCCTGTGCCCCGCCCCAGCACTGATTAGTTCCACTACTGCAGAGTCCCATGACAATACTGAAAAATGCAGTGATAGTGTCATCACGTGAGACAATATATCAATAAGACTATGCACAATTTTCAGATAAAACTATATTCAAATTTATTGAAAGTGAGCAAAGCTTTTACTTTAATAGTAGTTTGTTTAACCAAAATCCCTGTCTTCTGTTTTCTAGTAAACACAGTTTCACTTTAGCTGTGTAGCACTGGATAATAACAGTCGGAAGTATAATTTTGTAAGAAGCCTAATGATATTTGCAAAAGAAAATAATAATTTGATATCCTGCGTACCCATCTACTAATATCCATTCAGATTGTAAAGACGCCCTTCAGAACAGAGAAGTTGCAATTTTTTATTCTTTTTGTTTCACTGAGTTCATCCACATGTGGAAGAACGATGGCATCTCCTCCTGCTGGTTTAAAACGTTACTGATGTTTACTGCCTCATAAGGACTCTACCCTGAAAAATGCAAATAAAGATGTTGCCCAGTTTCACATATTAGACGAAACAACAACAACCTCTCCACACTCTAGACAGTGTGGTGTATTTGCAGCACAGGGGTGTTATCTTACTTTTAATTATCATGAAAAAAAAAACCTGCCTAAAGGGGTGGAGGATGGAGTGTTGGATGTGATAATGATCTGGGGAATGATCTAAGGATGAGGCTGGTGGTAGGTGGGCTGATGAGGGCAAATCAGAGCCTAATGATGGTTTCCAATCTCAGATGTTTAGGGAGGGACAACCGTTCAGGTCCAATGACTGGTCTGATGTCTCCATCCTCAGTTTCTGCACCATCACCTGCTGCGTGGTGTCTAGAGTGCAGGAACATTGGAATTAAGAATAGAATAGAATAGTCTTTATTGTCATTGTCCTGGTGCAACAATATTGAGGGTGCTCTTCCATCTTTTTTTTAAATATGGTGAAGTAGACAAACATACACATTTGTGCTTACAACAACTTATTGGCTCATTCTAAAACTATATATATATACTGTATATGACACTAGAAATGTGAGTCTTCTTTGAGTCTCATTTTTCAAGATACAAAGGTTAAGTCATTCTTTATTTCCTCTGAGACTTCATTTAATTCTTTACTGAAGTACCTGGATGCCTGCACAGGTTAGTGATTACTCTTATTACTTTCCCAGAAAGGGTTCATACCTTCATACACCACCAGCATCTTTACATCTTGGTCTTGGTTTTTTCTTCCTCTATCTTCTTTCCTTCTTCAGCTTCTACATCTTCCTTTTTTGAACATTCTCCAGTCAAAGCATCCTGACGCTTCACACAGTGGAAGCCATGATCTTGCAGCACTGTTCCCTCTAACTATGTCTTCACATATTTGCTGCTGACTGCATCAGGAGATAACAGCTATAACACAGGTGGAGAAGGTGACACAAGCCTTTATCTGCTCTTTCATTATTTATAAGATAGTTGTTGCTTCCTTAACAGTAAACATTTATCATCCTTGTAGTATGGCGGTTATTAGGTAGATATATGTTTCATACCCGTTTTTATTTGTGACTAATCCAAATAAAAGGAATTATTAATTTGGAAAAATTTTAAGAAATATATCCATAAGAATAACCTCAATTTTTTCATGCAGTTGGTGGATATTGGTCATTACTGTGCATCTTTGTGATAGAACATAGGAATATTTCCCAGCCTGGGATCAATAAAGTACATCTATTTATCTGTTATAGTAGTGAGGTAGTCTGCTACATGTGTATTTGTCAAATACAAAAAGAAAAGGGTCTTTACAATAACTCACCTTCTGAGAGAAAGTGGAAAAAAGTCTCCACATCTTTATCTTTACTACCAAAATTATTTTGCTCTGAGCACTGAGTCCAAACCTCAGCATTTGTAGGATTTGATTACTTTTTTTCCAGAACCATTGACACTGGAAATGCAATTAACCTTTATATTTCAAAAGAAATATTTTAGTTTTAGGATAATAACAATATTTATTGGTATATCGCTACATTTTTTATATGCATCTAAAACAGTGAAGCCTTTTAATAAAATTGGTCATAATGAACTTCAGTTTTGTAAAATTAAATGTTCCTATTGAGAGGAATTTCAAGAACAAAGCACTGACAGTTAAACTATTTCATAGAGACAATGTTGCGTCACCCAAGACACCCTCCTGAAGTAAAAAAAAAAAAGTAACTATTTGTTGATGAAAACACCCATTTACCTTTTTTCAGGAGAATTTTACTCTTAAAGGCGTCAGTGAAACATAATTTCAGCAAGTTGAAATGGAATATAAATAATTGAATCTGCATTTGACACAGTAGTAGGACCACTTATAAACACTGTTGTTGTGCTCATTCAGAACAGCAGATAACTAATGTTATCAGGTAGCTGCAAATAGTTTCTGCTCAGAAGGTTTGGAGACACACAGGCGGACACACACACACACTACTTATACACTTAAGCAAACAAAAAATTATCTGTATGTGCCTTTGAAAAATAAACCAATTTACGGGCGACTGCAGAGGGGACACATTTAAATTATGTTGTGACTCGCCTGCAGAGTAAAACTGATGAGCATCATAATTTTGGAAACTTTGCCGTGAAGAGCTACCTTAGAATAAATATCAGCAGCGAGGCTGAACTGTGCTTCAGTCTGAGTCTCTTCAAATGCAAAAATTGGTGGCAAAGCAATGAATAAAAGGATGCGTTTCTGATAACAGCGGTGTAGCAACAAGGGAGGGTTTCAACAGTGACCTAATGGGCTTCCCTCAAAGGCCCTTTAATATGTTTTCTCCTGTAAGTGATCAAAACTTCCTTTCAGTAACCTCAGTAATAATCCACAGCAACCTCAATGATGATCCTTTGTGAAAATGTTCACAAAGGTTCAAAGGAAGGAAAAAAACCCAGAGTGGATAGGCTAAAGGCTAATTGTGTCTGAAATGAGGTTTTAAGTGGCTGAATTAGCAGAGGGTGCAGCGGATGGCAGCTGAGAAATGGGAGGAAAGTGAAGAGAAAATAAGCACAGGTCACATCCAGATAAGCACGGTACTTCTCTGAGCAAGCGACTGTGTTTGTGCAGATCTCTCGGCCCCACAGGCCGCCGTCTGGTGATTAATTAGGCTGACTTAGTGCAGCAAACCCTGTCATTACCGAGCATATTCATCTTTCATAGTCACTTAGACACTATCTGTGCACAGAGCCACGCAGTCGGTGTGAAGTGAATGAGATTGAAATCATAGATCAGCAAATAAAAGTCGCTGCAAGGAGCAAAATTATTGAGGTACACAACAAAACTTCCAATAAATGTATTTTATACGTGTTTTATAATTTGTAGAGTCAAATTACCACTCAGTTGTTGCAGTGTGTGTGCGTGTGTATGATATATTACAAATAAATTATCTTCATGTACTGTTGCTAGCCAACCATGTTGGCCTGTGCTGTTGTGTTAATGTTGGTCATCGTTGTGTTACTTGAAGAGATAAATAAGTGTAAAAAGTTTGAGAACCACTGATTTAGATCTTTAGTTTTAAATAGTTTTATGTGTATAGAATATTCCAGAATACTGTAGTACTAGAGGAAAATGAGGAAGATGGTGTTTATTGCACAAGTAAAAGAGTAAATATGATGTTGCAGCTACAGCTGTGCACTCAGCAGAGTCTGCATGTGTGGTCGGCATGCAAATGTAAGATGATGGATAGACCTGGACTGGTCCAAATACAAAGAGCCAGAGAGAGGAGGACGGGGGGGAGGACGCCGTGGTCTCTCTAAGACTAATGGGCCGATTAAGAGCTTCAAGGGGGCGGCCATTTATTTGTGGTGTCTGACTGGATGAAGATTCACTTTGTTAATAAGGCTCAGCACTTACAGCCGCGCTTTCCCTCTCGCTCTCCTATCAGCTTCTCCTCATTTCACTTAATTGTGTTTGAAGGAAAAGAAAACAAATGGAGACTTGACCTGCATCATTGAGCTTGAAACTTGAGACACTTTCTTGAAAGAAATTGAAAATAAAACAGTCACGTGGGCTCTTGGAAACATCAACAATTTAGGAGAACAGACAGAGAGATATACAGAGACGGTGAATGTGCATGGATTGATGTTTGACGTCTGTGTCCATGCACTTTATGTTGTGTGGTGCACTTCCTCTCCAGACACTCACCATCCATCATCATCCATGATGCTCATGACGGCTGATAGGTGCTATTGCCACAGAGCTGGTGTTTAGTGCATCCGTTGGATGATGTCCTAATGGATGCTGTAATTGAAAGTGTGTCTGTGGTCACATCCCCTCAACATCTTCCATGTTTATGGGAGTTCATAAAGATCAGCTACCTGCGAGATCTCCCCTCGAACAAGGGACGTAGTTGACAGACTGAGCTCCACTGAGTCATTATGATAATACTGCTGCACTGATGTGATTTACTAGGCAGTCATGTAATAAAGGCTTAAGGCTATAATGGAGTCTGTCATATCAAGCAGCTTGTCAACATAATTGCCACTTCCCCCAGCAATTAGATCCTTCAGCATTCTCTCATTTCCATTTCTATGTGAGCACATCAGCTGCCTGACAGTCACGGAGCAGATTGGAGGTTTTAATGTTCTCCTGAAGGACAATTTGGTGGCGACGGACCTACGCATTGTGCCATAACCTTTGGACATTGATGCACGGAACCTCTTTTGTATCACATGCACCTCTTAAAATATAACCAGTAACTTTTGGCTGTTTTACTGCCTTCATTTTTTGTGGATACATCAATTTCCTTTTGACTTCTCTTCCACAATGGTCTTTATTAATCCAACAGAAGTCAAAGGTAAATTATTGGCCTGAGATCTAGTGATTGAGGAGGCCGTTTAAGTGCAGTCATCTGCATATTCATTTGCAGATGATGGACATGACGCCCCTAACTACCACACCTCCACCCAAAAAGTAACACTAAATTGTAATTCTGCTACTTGAATGTCACATTGTCCAGTTGTATAAAGCTGTATGGAAACTACAGTAAGTAGCCTTAGCTTAGCTAAAAGGAATAGCACCAACACACTATTTTCACTGCTTTAGCCCATGTACTTTGTTATCCATCATGGTCCTTGTTTGTAAATGCACTATTACCATATGGTTTTTTTCTTGTCTTATTTTACCAATTCACTGTAAAAGTAGAAACATTTTGTTTGAAAATCCTGAGAAGATCAGCAATATTATAAAACACTCAAACAATCAAGATTTTAACAGTTTATCTTGGCCTTGATGCACTCAGTTGCTGTAATATGACAGGTTAATCAGACATTTTCTTAATAAATAAATATAACTGATGTACCAGTTAGTGAGTGAGTGAGTGAGTGTACCTTGGGTTTTATACCGTCACATATTCTGAAAAAAGTAAAAGTTTCCTGTTTCTTTTCTCCACTGAACTGTGGGGTCTGCCTAAACTTTTGTCCTTTGACGTCCATTTTCTCATATTTCTCCTTAGTTTTACCCCTGGCTAGGTTCAACTGAATAAAGAAATCAAACTCTGCAGTTGTTAAAGTAATTGCCAAGCTGGCACATCCCCAGTTGCTCTGCAAAGACACAGCAGGCACTTCAGAATGTTAATGGCCACCCTGATCCAGGGAGGGTAACGCAGCCTTGGCATATGCACAGCTAATTGTGTGTGAGAGTGGGGAGAAAAGGAAGATGGAGAGTGGGAGACAGAAGGGGGGTGTGCAGAAGGGAGACAGGCGCTAATGTCCACATTAACAAATTCTCCTGAAGACAGAGATTTCTTGTACCTTCACTGACCTTGTGCTTCTCTTCTGTTTTTTTTCTCATTTGGATTCCAGGTTTGGAGGATCTTAACAGAAAAATAATAAGTGCATCGTGATATATAGGATGGAAACAGCTGCTACGCCTCAAACTGATCCCAGTCTGTTGGTCTAGGTATTTTTCAGTCTTCCAAACAAAGAACAAACAATTTCTTTTACAAAATCTTGAATAACATTTGATGGAATATCATGGCTTGGTTCTGTACAGAACATCTCCAGTACCTCTGCTTCTCTAGTGAGATTAATAAGGCAATTAGCCAAGTTCAGGAAGTGAAACAAGCAAATATTAAGTGCAATTGAGTGATTTTTTTTCCCCTCTATTGGTGTCTTATACTGTCTAGATGGAAGATCCCTTTCCCCTTCCCTACCCTAATTACATTAAAGAGACAATGCAATACAATAAACTAGATAATTACTAAGTTACTGTATACAAGGGTCTTCTACAACCTGGAAACCTCTTGTATCATTTGGAAACAAATGTAAGATTAGTGAGGCTTTATGCATGTAATTCATGTAATTCATCATGGAAGCATTCGGACATAAGATCCTCGTGTAGGTCAAAATTAGAAATAATAGAATCAAATAGAATAATAGAATACAGAATCCATGCTGTCACTAAGGTCAAACCAAAGTCACAATATGCAGAATCAAGACTTTCCTCTAAAACCAGGTCAAAGCTACTCACACGATGAACTGTACAAAATCACATTCGTAGAAAACCTAGGCTGATCTTAGATGCTGCTTAATACTAAGTGCGTACTAAAAATATATTTAATGATGAACACAATGAGTCAGTCAATGCAAAGTCATCTCTCCCTGCTGTGTGCCTAATGTACAAGGCCAGGATTCCTGGTAGAGCAACACTTCAGTGGACAATTTCACTGCATAGATCTGTTGCAACCTCTATGGTCTTAATTCAGTTTTGCCACAACATGTTGAAAAGAGAAAATAATATGTAATCCTACTTGGAGGTTAGGAAATTATGTCTTTAAAATGTAAACTTCAGGCGAGCAGTGGTAATCTTTCTTTCAGGACAAAATAGCACGTTGCAAAACATCATGATGGGTGTGTGAATTGACTGTGTGATTTGAAATTGTTATGTTTGATGTGCAATCTTCAGAGGGCCCAGATTTGTGTGTTTTGGATTACATATTTTAGATTAGAGCAGCAGAAATGTGTCAAAATAATCGGCATCAAACAAAATAACAACATAAAAAAGTTCAGTACTCCAGACTTCTGTTTTGCTTTAATCCAAAATGTAAAAAAAACACTCAAGGTTTTAGATTAGCTTTACATTTTTTAAGTATTTGTTTGTTTTGATTGGACTTTTACTTTACTAATAATTTCCTCAAAAAATTCTCAGAAATACATTTTTTTAATAAAATACTAATCATTATTTTCACCTTTAGACCAACAAAAAAAGCAAAATTAGGGTCTTGCTGAAAAAATCCAAAACATTTAAAAAAAAAAAACTTCTCAAAAATGATGAAAAACATGCAGAAAAGATAAAATATTTATTTTTTAAAAGAATTGCATGAAATTTGCTCTAATTCTCTAATTTGGTAAGAAACATGCAGAATTGGTAATATTTTGAATTTTATTTTCAAAACTTCATGAAAAACTTTCTTCTTCTGACCAACATAACATGAAATGTTTTTTTTTTTCAAGGTAACTCCAACAACCCCCACTCAGACGATAGGGAGGGGGAAGGATCCACCACAGGGCCAATGACTCACATGACCACTTAATGGTCATATTGTTTGGGCCCATGACCACATTACTCAACACCACACACCCCCTTTTGGGGTGGATAAATACCTGGAAATTCCCCACCAGGAACGTGGAACTGATGAAGCCTCTTGGACAAGACTCACTTCTGGTGAGTCCAGTTGCCTACTTTAAAACTGCTTCTCCAAAAATAAAAGTTTCTTAAAAATGACCACCCCTTTTGGGGTGGATAAATTGGGTGGATAAATACCTGATCACAGTATAATACTTTACCAATACATTTCCGAATAAATCTCCGAAAATAAAAGTTTCTCAAAAATGACTAAAAATGCACTCATTTGCCTTAAAATACTTAGCTATGTCCATTTTTGTAGTTAAAATTCAGAAAAATATACTTTTTTGGTACGCCAACCTTTGATCACAGAATACCAATAAATTTCCGAACACATCTCCAGAAATAAGTTTCTCAAAAATGACTGAAAATGCACTCATTTGTTTTAAAATACTTAGCTATGTCCATTTCTGTTGTTAAAATTCAGAAAAAATATACTTTTTTGGTACGCCAACCTTTGATCACAGAATACCAATAAATTTCCGAACACATCTCCAGAAATAAGTTTCTCAAAAATGACTGAAAATGCACTCATTTGTGCTTAAAATACTTAGCTATGTCCATTTTTGTAGTTAAAATTCAGAAAAAATATACTTTTTTGGTACGCCAACCTTTGACCCAAGACCAAGCAAAAACAAATTTTCTAAAAATTTTCTGAAAAAAAAA
>NC_024308.1:4407687-4458511 GCF_000523025.1 Cynoglossus semilaevis
CCGTTAAAAGACTCTGTATCTAGTTTCACACTGGAAAACTGAGTTGCCTGTTAATGCTAACGTCCAGATAGATTTAGTCGAATTAAACACAGTTACTTAGGAAGTCACCCGAACATATAATCATAAATTCCTACATACTTCTCAAATATTTACTTTATTTGTAAAATGACGTTTTATTGTGAAATCAATTACCGGAAATCACATTTAACATTTCCTTTCACTTGACAAGCCCGCTTCAGTTACTGGGGTGGGAAGTTTTTCTCCACTCCTCTCCTCCCAAACTTTTCCTACCTCCTTCGAAAGTCATGACAAGTTTCATTGTGACCTGAGGAAGAGACGCCTAAAGGTAAGGAAGAGCCCGAGGCATCGATTCTCACACACAAATACAAATCCACACACCCGCGGACCCATGATGCTTAAGGACCGATTAGCTGATTGGATATTTGAGTAATCGATTGTTGGAGCGAACGACTAAAAGCTGGTCAATTTGGATGTTCTTCTAAAGTTTTATGGTGAATAGATGATCACACACGTGAATGTCTGTTGTCATTAGCAGTACTTATAAGTTTATAACACGTTGTTTTTATTATTATTGTAACTACAGGGGGAAAACATCCGTAGAAAATAAACTTCTTTACACAATGATGTTAAATTTATGTATGTTTCTTATATTTCAAGTTTTTTATATTTTGGTTGTTTCTATCACATCTAATAAATCCAATGATTTGGGTTTTTTTTTGTTTGTCTTAAAATTAAGATTAATGTTAACAAACAAAGCAGAAAATTGTGTATTTTATGGGTCTAATTATATGTTATTATATGTTAAATTCAGACTTGGTGTTGTTGGTACAGTAGATCTGAGGCAGACAGAGGATAAATAGCTGCTCGCAGACACTGTGGCGGGTGAGGCCGTTTCAGAACTGTGGACGGAAATTCCCCCTTAACTCTGTTGTCAGAAGTGTCTGTAATTTTGCTCTGCATTGTCTTAGTTCCCACAGGATTCCGGAGTACAGTCCTCCCCCCCCTGTATTTGTTGATGTTCAGATTTAGTGACACTGGTTTGAACCAAGACCTTTAGCAAAGGTCACTTCCAGATATTTACAGAAGGTGCTGTTGAGTTTGACAGAAAGTAAAGTTGCAGAAATCCTCTGTAGACACTGGAAAAATACTGAAAAGTCCTACTGTTTATTTATTTATTTATTCTTATTATGGAGCGTTATACAGCCTTTCAGTGTGTTTTAACTATTATATACTAATTGATAATTATCTTAAAACACACAAACCATTAACTTAAGCTGAAATATGATGTTTCAGTGTGAATGGAGAGTTATTTAGAGGAAATATAAGTTAACAACCAATGAACCGGATATATGGAGTTTGAATGGACTCATAAATAAACCTGACTGACAGATTAATAATTCAGTAGAAATTACAGGGGATGATCACCGCATTACTGTCACCACCCATTGAACTGTCACATTGTCCTTATTGTATTGATGGTTTGAGTGTACAGACCCCATGTAATAATAATAATAATAATAATAATTTTATTGATCCCACTCTTGGGGAAAACTCTTGTGTTAACAGCAGATCAGATCCATCAGGCTGCCCCTTGGAGGAACCACATATGTGGACTATCTGCTTTCTGCTTCCTAGTCAGGTGTACGTTAGTACCACATAATGGAACCACCTATGCGTAGTATTTATACTTTTTATATCACTTACAATTACAATTACAGTAATTGCAATGATCTAATCTATGCTCAGGATAGTCTTAAGATTTTTGTTCAATATTTTGCAACCATTTTCATCTACCGGTACTTATGTTTTTCCCCCGTTAGACTTGAATATTCGTGTTCATTTATGCAGGTTTTATCTAAAAAAAGGTGACATGGTTTACTTCAATTTATCCCAAAAATATCAAATTTAGACAAAGAAAAACATTTTTTCTACTCCTGTTATTTTAAATGTGTACAGTACAAAACTCCTAATGGTTTTCCTTAGCTCTCTCAAGAGAGAGGGGACTGTTGCAACAGGACCCTGGGGTTTGACTTACCACAGTCACCTCAAAAATAGATGCACAGTATGGGGTGGCAGCAGGTCAGTGTAACACACCAGTAGTCATTTCTCACTGCAGTCTCTGAAAAGGGTGAGAAGTGAATTTTCTGTCAAAGACGCTTTTCCAGTGCATGCTTTCTTTACCTTGTTTGCCACTTAGACTTGATTGTGAGTTTATTTAATTACACCTGAATTAAATTTGGCTCAATGTTCTTGTTCATGAGCCCTACAGACTAATAAAATGCATGCTGTTGTATAATTAGAGCGATTACATTTGCTTTTAAATTTAGCACCCCGACACTCCATGCTGCTTGTGCTGGAGTGTGAAAAGTAAAAGCTGAAATAACAAATGCTACGTACACAGTTCAGTATGTCAGTTGAAAACGCAAAGCCTGCTGGGATACTGCATACATGGCCCATGCAATGACAGCCAGCGGTGAGCAATTCTTATTTTTCCGCACTTCTGGTCAGTTGTGAGGTAAAACAGTGTGTCAAGGTGAACACACGGCTCCTGACATTTCTCTTGCGCAGACACAGGGGCATCTATAATCTGAAATAAAGCATAGCAATATATTGTGAAAAGTAAATATTTGGTGTTCAGGAGAACTTTAAAACCCCAAATATTTATCTTTTGAGGACTTTATCCCACAATCCGATGAGTCTTGTGACAATTATTATGAAGTTCTGGTGCATATATTTGAAAAGGGTAATGCCACTTAAACCTCAAATGTAAATTTTCCAAACAAGATAAACAGTTACAGCCGCAAATGCTAGTTGGCAACAATTGGTCTTCACCAGTGCTTGGTGAAGACCAATTGTTGCAGGCATTATAATTTTAGAGCTAGTTGGCAACAATTGGTCTTCACCAAGCACTGATACAGGCATTATAATTTTAGGTTAGATGCATTGCAATTCATCTTAATATTGTTAAAGAACCACTGTTCAAAATAAGTGACAACATGTAGCTGCAGCAATGATTAGATTAAATGGAGTAAAAGTTTCACGGCATCAGAGTGTGACAGTTGGTCATGGACACAGTGAAGTGCTTTTGTTGGACACAAAGATGTCCTCTGTTCCCTCAGGATATCATTGTGCTGTAAACCATCCCAAAAATGCAGTGATCATTAAACTCAGACACGTTTTTCTTAATGGCGCTTATGTTTAAAAGTTAATTATTACCACCTAGATAGTTACATTATTATTACCCAGTGGTTCCTACATCTTTTTCCTGCAGCCCAAACCCATTTATAGACAGGACTACAAAGCAGATGAGGCAGTTAAATTTTGGCACAAATAAAGAATATAAAGTTGTGACCAAACTATATTTTAATAATTTTATGAAGCAGCTTAATCCAGCCTATGTAATCTAGTGTTTCTCAAAGTAACTGAGGTCTTTTAAGTCTGTCTAATTTTGTCGTCGCTGCCACTCTATCCATCATAGGGTATTGCATATTAGTGTCACCAAAGTACCTATGTTTATAGGAGTTAAAATGGTGTCTTTACACTTCAACCAATTCATCACCACAATCAGGCTTTACATCTTGTATCACTAGGAAATATATATTTTGGTAGGTGTAAAAACCTATTTGCCATGGTAATGGTAATAGATGCATTTAGGCAGGGGGTTGACTGACACTGGCAATGTGTTTGATGTTTATTTTTGTAACCACTTCATAGAAATTATGGCACTATAAAAAGTAAACATGCAAATGGTGTGTGCTACTTTACCTTAGTGGTCTGTTCCCAAGGTTTGAGTGGTTTATTCTACTTATAACCAACAAGCCGGGATATAAAGCCTTTTCATTTAAAGGAGTTTTTGCAACAAAGTCAGCTCGCTGCAGCAACAATAATACTAAAAACAAGAGAGAACAATTTCCCTTTTACTTATATTTTTGTCCTTGGGCACGTCAAGCGATCTTTTGTCAAATGTTTTTCTTTGTTTTCCCATTTGCATGCTCTGTTAACTTAACTGTTGTTGGCAACTTAGTATTACTCCCTGGCTGATTGTAGTTATTTTTCTTTGACCAAACTTAACTTTAACAAAACTTATACTTATTTTAATTTGGTTGGCCTTTGCCTGCCTCATCTCTGTTCTGTAAATACCTACAATGACAAAACAAATTGTAATTCCGTTATATAACATGGCAAAAGCAAAAGAGTATGTGTTATACAGGGTGAGCTGCACAAACGCTGTTTTTATCAAGTTTTCCAAAAGTTCTCTAATGAGATTAAAAGCAGCTGTTATGAGAGTCTAAAAGGAAATTCTTATATTTTCAGAGCTATCTGCTGAATCACATGGTGATTGTATAAACCCTGTACTGATGTAGTGCCCGAAGCCAAAGCAATGAAAAACAGAGAGCAGATGCTTTACTGCTGTGTCAGACAACTACTCCTGGTTGGCAAAAGTAATAAAAGCTGGAACGCTTTCCAAGCTGGAGGCCATTTATGTGAGTGAGTCAATGTGCAGGAGGTTATTGCTTAAATTATGCACTTTTCCCAATTAGTTTGCTGTTGATACAGGATTGATCATGCAACTTACGGCTGAGACAAAGAGAGTAAAAGCAGCAGGTGCAGTAACTGTTAAGAGTTGAAGAGGAAGGTGAGCAGTAGAGGAGGCAGACGGAATGGGAATGCGCACATCCCAAAAAAGATGTCTCTGGGCAGCCTGTTACAAAGACGGACTGGTGTGTTGGCAGCTTCTGTCGGTATCCTGAGAAGTAAACAGAAGAAAACAGTTAACCGGGAGACAGCAACTGATTATTGTTGTTATTATTGTGATGAGAGACTGTAATCTCCAACTGCATTCACATGATGTTAGACACATCTCTTAAGGGGAAAATCACAGCAAGTCCATCTGTGTCTTGCAATGTGAAAGGAGTCAATTGTTCCACTGTAGTGTCACTTCATAACTCAGTTGTTTTGTACTGAATTTGAGATTTGGAAGTCAAGTTGATTGTGTTAAGGAAGCAGCACTTTTTAATTAACCTATGACTCGTGACTCTCTGAAATTCTGAAGCTGTCCAGTCTGTAATGGAGTTAACACTATATACAAACATGTTTGACTTGTTGGTTCTTCAGAGATAGGTTGTGTTTTTGAAAAAATAAATATTCAACACAATTTATGGGATTAATCTGTTTTTGACATTAAGGTTAAATGAAGACAGTACTATGTTCTACAGTATTACTACGTCTTTATGTAATGCGTTCACAGTTTCAGTTCAGTTTTCTCACCTGGCAACTATTCAAAATTTCAAATATATCAAGCCTGATTTTTAACCTGTTTTTAACTGGATTTGGTTTCTTTAAACTGTCCCCTGAAAAAGATGGAAATCTACCTCAGCTTGTTTAGTGGCTGCTGAGAGTTTGTAAGGAGAAGAAAGTAAAGAGGGAATGTTATTTGTATGGCACATTTGCAGTTAGTGGTATTGAAGTTCCATTCCAATACAAAATGCAAATCAAGAAATGTTTAAAATGTATTTTCTACATTTTACATTTTAAACCAAATGGAGACACAGTGATACAGTTAGCGCTGTTGCTTTTAAGGACACAAGATTGCCAGTTTGAATACTCGAGCATACAAGGGCCTTTGTGGCTGTGTCCCAATTTAGGCTTCACTATGTGGGCTGCAACCAAATGTTAAATAGGTTTCCCTTTGTACGTGATATTGTGGTGACATTGTGTCATGAGCTGCACCTATTAAAGTGACAGCCAATAAAGCTGTGTAAATAGGTTTGGGATATGTGTGACTGCATAACATACAAGATGAGCTCCATGGTCACTGGTGGTGGTATTTGTTGTTGTAGGTTTTTACTTGTGACTCTTAACTAAGACTTTTAACATGGCAGATGCATGAATGAATGAGCGAATTGTCTCAGGATCATGAGATACCACAGATAAACCAAAGACAGATGCTCCAAGATGAATGATTCTCATAAACAAACAAATTAATGGAATCATGTTAAACTGGTTAGTCTGATGTTTTATAACATGATCATTAGATAATTCATTTTATCTTTTACATAAATCACTTAGCATCTCTCATTTTGTTCATACAAGAAACTGGACAACAACACACATAGTCACATTGGATTAAAGGAACTTAATGTGGAAAACAACTGGATATAAACAACACAATATAATTCACCCATCTTCCAACCATCCATCCTCTACCTTGTTCTCCTGTTAAGGGTAATTGTTGGAAACACTTTATCAAAATGTTTAACTACCTGATATTCCTTTCCCAGAGAGGTCATCAGTTCAGCTATTAATTGCAACATTGTCTGCTGTTATTGGATAGTTTACACCGCCTACAAACAGCTAGACAATCTAAAGGAGGGTTCCTGGATTAATTTATGTGCCTGTCAGTGAGGTCTGCAATTGCTGCTGCAGTATCCCTGCTGTCTGAGAAACAATACAACAAAAACCCATCATCTAAAAATGCACATGTTAATTTACGTAAGTATCGTCAGGGTTTGGGAACGAGATAATCTTGGTTTGTGCACTCACATCTGGTTGAGAAACACCACACACTGCAGCATCGTGTGATGTTCTTCACTTTTCGGGCAGCTTGTGTGTTAAAGATTTAATGGTAACTTATTTTAAACAATAAATGGATGAAAATGTTGACTCCTGAGTCTCGAGCACTGAAATCATCAGATTCCTGCTCTGCATAAACCAGCTGCGTCTCTCCAAAAGAATCAAACCACGGCTGCTTTTGGAAAAGCTTAGTCCATGCAACAGTGGTGCCAGAAACCCTCGAACGCCATTTTTATTTTTGGAATACACAATGAAAGTTTTGTGGTTGCATTCAGACCTTCTCTGTCGCCATCGTAAAAATGTCCACACACTGTTTCTGCTTGTGCTTCCTGGTGCCTGAGAGGAGTCTGAGGTGCCGAGCGAGTGAGACCTTGAACTCAAGTTTCACTCTTCAGAACAGGGGCCTAGTTTCCTAAAGGCAGGGGCAGCACAGAGATCACCTCTGTTCACTGGCTCATAATGGAACAAATGTTGTGTTTTGGTGCTGGGATGTCTGTAGAAAAGCAACCCCTGCCCTATGAAGTCATAGAACAAAATGCAGAAAAGACAAAACACTGCCATGTTCCACCCACACTGCAGCTGACAAATCAAAAAGAAAGTTGCTTTTGTTTTCCCACTTTTTATGTTCCATTTTATAGTTGACATTATTTTTTTGGAGAAGTTTAAGCATCCGCCCTGTGGCTTTAAAGGAGACTTTATAGAAAAATTTGAATATAGTCCACTTAATTATGTTGCAAGTCGAAGCTTGAGAAAAAAAGTGTCCTCTGAAGCCCAGATGAACTTATCTATGAAGGTCTTACCAATTCACTGCATTATAAAAAACTGCGATAAAAGTTCACAAACATGCATTTTCCACGGGAGCGGTTCTTTTCTCAGTAAAGATGCGTTTTAAAGCCTTTCAAAGTCTTACGTATGTGTCCTCTGCCTTGTCATTACCCTGTGACTCTTCATCAAAGAGATGCTAAACTGGTATAATTTCTGCCACTGAAGAAAATAACATGATAACACACACATCGTAGTTGTTTTTCTCAGAAGAAAAGCAGAGTCTGACATCTGGTCTTTTTCTGTCGTTTGTGTATTAAACCATCTGGAGACGGCAGTTGCTACTGTTGTCTCCAGATGGCTTGATGGTTGATGGAAACAAATCGGTCAGAGTCTCCCCATAAACCTAAATCTCTAGACCAGAAATGTAGGTCATCTAAAATAAACATTAGCAATCATGGGAAATAATTCCCTTTTTTATTTGCTTTGACTACAAAATGTTTTGTTTGAAAATGCAAAGATTAGATTATTTAAAGCAGATGAAAATCAGTGTGTTGACATCTACAGCTGGGGACAGACTACACAACTTTCAGTTGTAGAATGCAAAAACTAACAGACTAACTCGGCCTGATGAGGGATAATAGACCTCACGGTTTGTCAAACTAACTGCAGCCAACTGAATGCATCAAGTGTTACAGAGGTGGAACAGAGGGATATGCATGGGAGCTGTGGGTAAAATCTGGCAAAATAATCTTGTTTTGTGTCACTTACATTTATACAGGATTGTTTGTGTTGTTTTTGTGTCACTTACATTTATACAGGATCGTTTGTCATGGTTCTGTTAAAGCCTGTGAAAACCTAAAACACATTAGAGCTAAAAACTTGGAGAGTTTGGAAAAATTGAAGAAAAGTAAGTTTTGAGCCCCAGTCAACTTGTTGCTGCTCTACATGTTGTGGATGAAGTCTCTGTAGGCAGTAAACTTTATGCCATCATTGTTTCCACAAGTCAGGTTCTGTGGTTCCATATTTACTGGATGAACAACAGCAGTACAGTTTTTCCAACTAATGCAAATTGTTGTGTTTGGCTTTTTTCGTTCTTGTAAATTGATGCAGAAATGCCTTTTTAATGATTTCTAAGCATTTACAGTTCCCTAAACAGGCCAACTTTTCACAGAAACAGAATCTATTGGCAGTGGTCTCTCTTTCTCCTTCCTTTTGAACTTCCAGTCCAGTTTGATCGCCAATTATCCTTTAAAATGCTCAGAGATCCACAGTAATTGTACTGAATTCACTTTGTGACACTTTGTGACATGAAGGGGGAGGGAAACGGCCAGGCCTCCCAACTTTTGGAAAACATCGTCTTCACAAAGAGGCACAATGGCTCATTGTGGAGGCTGAATGTTCCTGAATGTGTTTGCGGGAATTTGGAAGGAAAAGGGAGGAAAAGCAAGCTGACTGTGACTTAGGATGTTTTTGTCCTTTAACACACAGTGAAAGACAACTAATATTGACAAACTTATTAAAAAGGACTAAATAACAGTGTGTGTTTATAAGGAATAGATAAGAAGATAAGGTACCGTTATGTGCTACTGTTACTGAATGTGTGAGTTTAGTGCAGAAAAAGACTGGAGTCCTCACCATCATCATGTGATGTCCAGCTCTGAGCTGTTGTTGGCTGCAGTAGATGTTTGTGTCGGAGGTTTTATTTGTTCAGCACTTCACTTTTGCCTCATCCCAGTCTTCCCAGCATTTTCCTGCTGCCTTCAGGAAGCAGCTTTCAGAGTTGCCTGATGGTCTTCCTGGCAGGACATCCCTTCATCCCTTCCCTAAAGTTCCTGCTGCAAGACAATAGGAGGTCTCCTGCAGGGGCATGGAACAGTGTATGTGTGTATATTAGAGTGGGAGGATTTATTAAGAGAAAAGCAGGCTTCCCTTTAGGAAACTGCACATTTGTCTGAGCAGCAGTGTTAAAGGTCTTTTACTGTGTTTTTCCATTTTCTAAGGCTCAACAACAGATTAGGCTTTGGTGTAGTTGGGGTAGTGACCTCCCCTTGTTATTAATATTATTTTTGCAAAATAGATGATCTCTATTTCTAAAGAGAGTACACATAAACAGTTTTCACCATTAGGCTGGGTGACCTATCTGTTCTGTGGAGCTGTAGACCCCCAATGATCATTTAGAAATGTAAAGCAACAAATCAAACAATAAAATTTAGTTTAGAACATAAAACAGGTTTCACCTGAAGGCTAGGGTAGGCTAAGATATTTATTAGCCTAACCTAGCCTGATTCTAATTTAGTGTCTTATTATTTATTTCTACTGAGGATCACTAGCCTGATTCTAATTTAGTGTCTTATTTTATTATTTATTTCTACTGGGGATCATAATTACACAGAAACATGGCAAATTATTTTAAAATAGAGGGAAATGAGAAAAAAACTGAGTGGAGTGTCCAAACTGCTGAATACACTAACAACCATCAGTTAAACCTAGTTAAAACCTAGGATCTAAGGTGACAGCTGTACCCTGCATGGTATGGCTATAGGAGTGGAGGCCTCTGCTTGTGATTCATGTCTCTGTTTCCGAGTTCCACCAGATTTCTGAATGGGCCCTTTTTTCTCATGTAAAGTGGTCAGAAAGTTGTTGTCAGTGAGAGAAGATGTTGGCATTCAGACTGCCTGTCTCTCCCTCTCCCCGCCTCTCCTTAAAAAACGTGTGGCATCGGCGGTGAGGTCACAGTCTGAGAACATGGCCCCAGCCTCAGACCAGCTCATATTCTTTTCCATGAAACAGCACAACTCCCTGCCCACATCTTCTTTAGTATCATCACGGCACTCTCTCTGCTCTTGGCAGTTGTCAAGGAAGTCACATGCTCCTACTAAATGTAAAGGAACAAGTGATTGAATAATGAAATCGTTCTGCTTGATGTTCTCAGGGAAACACGTTCAGACATTTTAGATAAGTTGTTTTCTTTTTGTTTGTCCCAGACTGTGAAGGACACTGTAGTTTAATGTGCATAATGCAAACCCAGCAAACCTAAAAACCACGTTTATCTGCTGCATGCATTCGGTGCTTCAATGTGAAGTTAGTGTACTTGCCTTACAGCCCGAAGATCTTGTTCCATTTCCTGCCTGTCTGTATGAAATTTGCATGTTTTGCCCTCTCCAAGTACTCTGGTTTCCTCCCCAAGTACAAAAACACGAAGGATTAGGATTTTGCTCCAGCCGCCTGGAATAGCGAGAAAGATAAAAAAAATTAAGATCAAGGAATTAATGATAACAAACAAAGCTCATTTAAACGTAGCTCCACTAACTTGAACCTATATCACTCATGGTTCCTATGGAGTGATAAAACTAGACTTGAATTGACTACAATCTTAACCATTCTCCACTCTGTACATTCACAGTAAAAAAATGTGGTGTTTTCCCGAACACATCTTTAGACCTATATTAAAGCCACTCTGGTGCCAAAGTATCTATTATGACCCTTGACAATCAAGTTTGTGTGTCTGGGTGAGACTTTCAGCTGGTCCAGACTAAAGGTTTAGGGAAAAGGAATGCAGTGTCTCAGTGAGGTCTGTAATTTGCTGCTTGTCATCAAATCAAAGAAAAAAATGCAGCACTTGAAATGCAACACTTGAGAAGAGCTGAGAGGTGTGCCAGTGTCTGTCAGTGTGTGTTTTGGGGAAGAGTGAGAGATGAGAGTCATGTGAGAAGAAATGACTTTTTGTAAATACGTAAATGCAGGATTGAATTTTTTTATTCTGTTTTATTTAACCAATTGCTGTGGGTATTATTAGTCTAGAGATGATAATTAAGTAATCAGTCACAGTGCGCTTGTTGTTATCTCATCCTCTCTACTTTGAGTAGAGCTGTAGACCTGTCTGTGAGGGTGTACTGAAAAACCTCATACTGTACTACAGTTAGACTTGAACTGGTTGGGTTATTCGGTGTATTACAGGTCTACAAATATTGATTAATTTTTTAAACATCTGTCTATAAATTATGTTGGTTATGGTTATCTACTGTAGGAAGAACAAAACTAGACTGTATATTTCCTCTACCTATATCTACAAACCTCATTCCATACATCAAGGTTTAGTACATTTTCAATAGGGAAAGTAATGCAAAACAAAGAAACAAACAAAAAACCCCATCAATAAAAACAAACAAACAAACAAAAAACCCCATCAATGTGAACATTTCTATGTTCACATTAATTCAGTCCAAAGAATCTCGGAATGTTCTTAGGATAAGGTTTAGCTTATGTAGCACAGCTTTGGCAATGGTGTTGGATCACTTTTGTGTTCTGGGAGAAAAATAAATTGGTGATTTAGTTCTGCTTACATTATCCTAGTTATGCAGTCTGAAAATATAACATTGCATTTACTGTTGGAAGTAAAAACAGGTACAGGTTACAACGCTTCTGAGTGTTTATAAAAAAAACAGCCTTGGCCCCTGTTCTGTGAACATGTGTACCAAATTTAGTGAAAAACTCAGGCATTCTTTAGACACTGTTGTCAAGAGTGAAACAGATGGACCACCCAAAAACATACAGTCCGCCTGTCACTTGCTGTCTGCCTAAAGTCACACAGACATGTAAGGACCCATTTCAAGACAGTTGATGCCCCGTTTGATGGCACAATGAAGGAAAAAAGGAGATAGAAAACAAATTCCAGAATTTCCAATACGTATAAAAACAAACGTCCAAAGGATTTAACCTCATAATTGCTCCTAATTACCTTGTTTTTTATTTAACTGCTTAATAAACAGGCATCCATGAACCATGTGCAATGATTGAATGTTTTGGATAACTTGTTTTCATATACAAAACTAAATTCAAATTGCTGCTCTCTGATTTTGGCCAGCGTAAACCACCAGATTCAGATCATATTCTTCAAAGTCTCTGTGTGACTGTGTTTACTGTGGTCTGAGAGAAGCAGCTGACAGAAACACTGAGCAGGAACAGATAACCTGCTGAATGAGATCACTGTTTTCCATGTACTTTTTCTGTTTTTGCCTTAATGCGTATTATAATACATTGGTTAGCTATAACAGCCTACAGTATTACACGTGCTAATTGGTGATCTGTCTGGTTGGATCCCGTTGGACCTTCTGACAAAAAGCTGTCTGTCAGTTGAAGTCTAAAATGGCAGATAATCTGACTGCGCCTGTGGATTATCAGCAGTCACTCAGTCAGTCAAAAGGGCAACCAGTGTGTTGCAGCAGCATGTGTTCGTGTAGGAATGTGCCTGAGGCTGTTGAAAAACACATCTCTGAGTGTGTGCGTTTGACACAAAAATGAATGATTACGTGTCAGTTTGTGTGTGTGTTTGTGTGTGAGGGGAGCAGACTTACAGTACCTAGTTAGTTTTTTTTATCTGCAACTGTATATTGTCAAGATACACAAACAAGTCATAGATTTGAACCCGAAGTTGCTTTTTGCCTTGAACCACATTTTTATAACACATACATAGAGACAAGAATCTATAAAAGTCTCTCAAGGATCCAACACCTGTGATTGTGAAGTTTGTGGCAGCAGACTCATGTCTCTCTTCGAAGAGTTCTGGCATCTGATTTATTTTGACAGATGTTGGGAAATATTGCCAGGGTTCACTGCAGATTCTACTCGATGATTCTTGTCTTTAAGTAGGATTACAGCTCAGAGGAAAATAAAGTATTTTGTTGGTCTGACCAAAACAGACATGTAAACAGTCTGAAAAAAACTTCGTAAACTGCTTAAAGTTTAGGACTTAAATCTCAAAATGGAAAGGGTTACCTTTTTTGGCAGATTCAGAACAAAGTTAATCTTGTCTCTATGTAGATTTACCAAGAGTTAATAGAAAAATCAATGATTACAAAGGAAAACATTCATCTTATCTGAAAACATTTCAAAATACACAGAAAGTGTTAAAATTCAATATTTGCCTAAGCTAACGTGTAGAAAACAAACTGGTAATTGGAGATAACAGTTTAGCCAGAGCTCGACTTTAATGCATGGATATTTACTGTGTTTCTCCACTTAGTAATTCAATATTTTTACCTGGTGCTGTTCCTGTTCGTTTGCAGGGTCTTTGACGACCTTTGTCTTTCTCTCTTACAGGGCTGTCTGGAGCTGTAACCGGGTTATCAGCCTGAACTCCAGCTGCACGAGTTGTTTACTGATGACCTAAGGGTAACAAACAAATCAACTGCATTACAAAAAAGCAATTATCATTATTTTTTATTAATATACACTTTGAGGTTCCAAAAATATATATTTACATTAATTTCAAGCATTAGGAAAAACTGAAAAACCTGGATAAAACTAGTGAATTCCTTCAAAGTCCCAAGGGCCAAGTCTACTGCTTGAATTGGAACGAAACTAAAGTTTTGATGTGCTGTAAGAAAATGGCTGACTTCACTTAGTGCATATGGCATGTGTCCCTTAAGTACAACATATGAACACAGAGGAAACACCTGTAGCTGAAAGTCAGGATGATGGGAACATTTTTTTTTCTTTTTACTTGTCACTTTCTCCTTGACTATGTTAAAATGTTAATACTGTTTCTCTCTAAGACATTTACAGTTATTTTAGAATGTGTGCATTTAAGTATATATTTAATTGTATATATAAACTTAATTGTAAGATATTATCTATGCATCTGTTAGAAATATAAGAAATTACTCTAATGCAAACCAGAAGTTATACTCAAGTAAAGGCATTTTTTCTTTATAGCTGTTAATTATGTTCTTAGAGCAGAGAAATAGCTGATTTGATATTGGTCATGTGATTAAGACAGTCCAGTGGTCTTGAAATCGAGCAGCAGAACTTATATCTATGTTTGATTTAGTTATTTCCCTGACTCTTATCTAGGTATTTACATGCAGATACTTGCACACACATGCACCACAGGCTCACTCTGAGGTATAAATGATGTCATTTTCAATGTCCTTCAACACTTTTTAGGAAGAAAAGCAAACAAAAGGTCCACTTAACAAAAGCTCTTTATCTCTTCAGAAATTAGTCACAGGTCACAAGTGTTAACAAGCCACAAAAACACAGACTTCTTTAGGGCTCTTTGCCCTTTAAGACGTTCATATCTGCAATAGTATCGAGCTGACAGTATAGAGCCAAGTTTAAAGTTAATTAAATCAACTTTACCAAAGAGAACACATTTATGTGAACATGTTATTTTGAAAAAAAAAAAAATGAAACATGCCTGTCAGCAAGGTCCTACGGATGCCAACCAGGATTGATAATTGCCTACTTGTGGAGTTGACATGTTTTGTCAGTTCTGTCTACATTTTCTAGCTCCACCCTCACGCCAACAACATGCACTAGGATTTAAGGCTTATACTCCACACTCCACACTGAAGATGTGTTTATTGGCGTCCTGACAAGGACTTCTCTTGTGTTCCCCATTTCCTGCTTTTTTATCCAGTGTCAAAAGGGAACGGTCACCATGTCGACCTGTGACCTTTAACAATAAATGAATGCAAGACCCCACACAGGCATTTGCATTTCTTGGTTATTGCATTAGATTAAAAATGTGTGCTAAGATTTTAGTTAACACCTAGCAGTGAAGGTTACATTCTTCCTAAGTACATATATTGACTTTGAATTCTTGTGTTGTTTGTTTTCTCATCTCAGTGCTAATTGGATGCTGTGTGTGACGAAAAGTCCCAGTCCACAAAAATGACTCAGTCAATGCAAGTTAATCCAAAACTGCCTGGTAAGAAATGATGCAAAGACTCTTCTGTTTCACTTTTTTCATTTTATAACACTTTAAAATGTGATTGTTTTACAAAAATAAGTTTAATAATTGTGGTTTTAATATTTTACTAATGGCCAAAAGGGTCAAACCACTATTGCATTCCTTTGCCATAACAAGTTTTTTACTTTTTTCTTTAGAGTTGCGCTCCCCATTCATTTACTCCAACCAGGAAGAGCCTGATCAGCCAGGTTCTTATTCTGTTCAAACACCCTATGGTTTTCAGCTGGATCTGGACTTTCTCAAGTATGTAGAGGAAATAGAGAGTGGACACAATCTCCGTCGAGGACATATCAACTCTCGTCGACTGGGTAGAGGACTTAAACTCTCCCAGAGAAGTAACAGCGTGGGAGGGCGTACTAGTGGCTGGACGTCCACAGAGTCTCTTTCATCGACAGTCAGTGAAGATGGGAAAATACCTCCACCTCCACCACCTCGTAATCGCCTTGGCTCAGCACCATGCGAGGGCCTCGCTCTTTCTCCTGTAACCCTCCTTACTGTTCCTCCACTGTCTGCTGGAGCTAAAGTCCCACCCCCTCCTCCACAGCGCAATCCCAGGGTTGAACGAACTCTACTGGAAACCAGCCGGCGTCTACAACAGGAACAAACCAACCTGCATCAGAATGGTGGAAGATTCCAGCTTGCAGATCCTCCAAAACAGCTCTTATCCTCACCATCCCCTCAGCTCCTACACAGTAGCTGGTCTAAACCCAGTCCTCAGACCTCTGGGCACAGTACACCAGCTGCAGGGTCAGCAGTGACTCCGATCCCTCCCAGCCAACTGCAGACAGTAAGGGAGCAGATGGCTACAGCTCTAAAGCAGCTGAAAGAGATGGAAGAAAGAGTTAAAGGTGTTCCTGCACTAGAAAAAGAGGTGGCCAACCTGCGTGAAGAGAAGGACATGCTCCTCTTGGCTCTGCAGGAGAAGAAGCTAGCTATAGAGGAGGCCAAGCAGAGGCAAAAGTCTACAGAGTCCTTTACCCAAACAACAGAGATCCTTCACACCCAAAGTGTTCACCAGGTCCACAGTCATTCTCCAACCTCATCAGCTCTCAAAGCCATTATAAAAACTGGTGAATTGAAAAAGATAGCTGAAAAATTTGAGGCAAAGGATAAGAGAACTACAGAGCCTTCGACAGCTGTAGTTAAAGCTCCAGAGCAGGTATTAGCTGTCAAGAAAAAATCAATAGCCTCTGGGGAAGACACGCCAATGGACTCCATAGTTTGCTACCCCAGCCTGGGTAGAAGAGATGTTTCTGTAGAAAGCAAGGTGAATGTTTGTGAGAAATGTACTGGAACAGAGTTCCCGTTGGGTCATGAGAAAGGGATCCAGGCCATAGTTCAGACAAAGGAGGCTGAGGTTTGGGTCATGGAGTCACTACTTGGACTGACCACTGAAGCACAGCGCGAAATTGACACCTTACAAGACACCATTAAATTCCAAAAGGATACAATTGTTTCTTTAAACGATCAACTGAGTTCAGTCAATAAAGACCTAGAAGTCATTAGAGGTCATTTAAAAGAGAAAACCTCCAAAGTTACATTTGAGAAAGGGGTTCTTGCAAAAACAGACACGAAGAATGCTGAGGTAGGGACAGTGCCTTTTGTTGTAAAGCATGTTGCAGTTTTATGCCGCCAAGAAATGACAGACGCATGTGTAGGTGATGTTTCTATGGTAAATAAAAGAGAAGAGGAAACCCAGACAGAAGAGTCAATGAAACCAGCTACCAATGCACTGGTCAGCACTGGGTGTCAATGGGAGAACTTGTTTGAGGAAAACATTGAAGAGCAGAAGATTGCAGTGCCAAAGAGGAGACAGTTGACCATCAGTGACTACAAAGTTTGTCCAGAAGAAGAGGTGGTTAGCATGGCCAACGACGAAGATGAGGACCCGGAAGAAAAGAGTGCAGCCAGCAACTCCAACACAGGTAAGAGCTTAATTAATGCATGAGTTATTTTAATGATCTATGTTTCTCCAACTCTTGTCTGACATTTGTGCTTTCTTCTGGCAATAGGAATGTTAAAATCAATTATGAAAAGAAAAGATGGAAGTAACTCCGGAGAAAGTCGCACAACTGGCAAGAAGAGCCTACAGTTTGTTGGGATTCTAAATGGAGGGTGGGTGATAACTATTATTTTAATTTTAACAACAGACAGAGCAGGTCGAGCTAAACAATGATACAAAATACATCTATTAGGAGCAAAGGGAAAGGTTGGGTTTGGATCTGGTCATTCATAGCAAGCCTTCGAGGAGACTCACTAGTGTTGGTCTAAATAAAACATTTTCTGTGTAGGGCATAGTTTTGTCTTTCTTCTGAAAATTTGGATTGATTTGAGACCTAATAATGTGATAACCTTTCACTGAGTGAAACCAAATAAAAAAAAACTCATAAAATATTTTAACATTTAATAACATTTTACTACATTTGTTGTTGACTGGTAGCATTCCTAAAATATAAATGCAATTTAGGATCTCCTGTATATTACATTTTCAGGTATGAGTCAACTTCCAGTGAGGATGAGGAAGAAGAAGATGGTGACGATGATGAAGAGGAAAATCACAGTTCCTCTGGAGAGAGTGGAGAAGGTGAATGCTTGGACAGCACAGAAGATGAGGCAGCACTTGAGGAAGAAACATCTGACGAGGAGAGAAACGTCAATCTAGACGAAAGTGACACAGATGAGGAAACTCTTAGAGCTGCGAGTTGTTCATCGGATATTGTGAAAGAGAAGTGAGACATCACTGACACATACAAACTAAAGGCACTGAGCTTTTCTGAAGTTTAACTCTATTTGTGGTTTTGTTACAGGTTTGAGCTGAGTTCAAAGATGTGTGAAGCCTGCCTAATACTGAAGAATCACCTAAACGATGACAGCAAAGCACTTAAGAGTAAAGAAGTGGTGCGTCACCCGAGTAATCCTTCAAATTGTATCTACAATTATTTTTTTTCTCACCAGTATTGCGGTAGAAATAAAAAGTTATAAACAATGAAACTTAATTGGAACTATTTTGATCCTTTTTTGGATCCATGTTTTATTTTTAAGATAAGCAAAAAAAAAAAAAATGTTATATTGATATAGCTTTATATATATTCATGTACATATAAAATTATTTTATTTAATTATTGACATTGCATATTATCAAAATGAGCAAAAATTGACATTGAACTTCACCCTCAGCTTTCCAGCACACACACTGTGCAGCTAGAGTGGTTCAGAATTTCCAGTGCTAAGATGGCCCAAACTTCACGTGTCTCCGACTATCTCATGGCGTTCTCAGAGGTGTCGTTATCGCTGTTGGAACATGTAGTCAACATGACGGATGGCAATGGAAACACTGCTCTTCACTACAGTGTTTCACACTCCAACTTTGGTGTGGTTGGGCTGCTGCTGGACACAGGTTGGTAGTAAAACATCCTTAAACTAGAGTAAACAATCTACGAGACAGCATCACTCACCATCATTCAGTTGGACAACGTGCCACAGTAACAGAAGCATGTACTCTGCAGGGGTGTGTCATGTGGACCAGCAGAACAAGGCAGGCTATACAGCCATTATGCTGGCTGCTCTCTCTACTGTGAAGGAAGAAGACGACATGGCAGTTGTCAAAAAACTCTTCAGTAAGGGCAACGTCAACGCCAAAGCCAGCCAGGCAAGTGGGCCCAGTGTATTTCTTTTTCTTTCTACTACACTACAGTTATGCTGCGTCATTACAAAAACTTTTTTTAGGCAAATGAGTAAAAATACATCTTATGGAAATTAATTTGATTAGAAGGTATTTTAAGCTGACAAATGAGATTCAGAGAAACCAAGTTGTGCGATAACCAATGTTATCACAGAGTATTAGTTTATCATGTACCACGTGTCACATAATAGTACCATCACATAGTTTTTCAAATATCATTCGACTTCTGACGAACAACAAAAGTGTTTAAAAAAATGGAAATAATTTAACTTCTCACATTTTGCAGGCTGGTCAAACAGCACTGATGCTAGCTGTGAGCCACGGTCGTCAGGAGATGGTCAGGGCACTGCTGGAATGTGGTGCAGATGTGAATGTGCAGGACGATGAAGGCTCCACAGCACTGATGTGTGCGAGCGAACACGGCCGGGCCGAGATCGTCAAACTGCTCCTGGAACAGGATGGCTGTGATATATCAATTGTGGATAATGTAAGCTGTTTATTCTTGTACTTTGTTACATATGCAATCACTGAAAGAAATTCAAAGTAACATTCTGTGTTAGAGTAGGAAAAAAATATTAATGCTCAACCTAACCTGCTAAAAACATTCAAGCTTTCTCGTCTGGGATTTAGCTTATCCAGAGCTCAGGAAACGGCTCCTCTTGGGAATTTATCCCTGCATTTTATCTTTCCTCCATTCCTCTGTCCAGGCTTTTCTCTTTTTTGGTTTTAACTTTCTAATTTTTTTATAAATTCATGACAGTCCTGACAATACTGTTCTAGACATACTTTTTCAAATCGTCATTATTTACAAGACACTTATTCAGTGATTAAAATACAAAGTACTGAAGCCTTCACAGTGATGCTCACCTCTCTGTAACTCACACAGCTATTCAACATAACACTTTTCTTGTGCATATGTGTATTTTAAAGTAACTTTACAAGGATTAGCCTGAACATTTGCAGAAAGGCCAGAGAGATAGCTGCTAAATGTTCACATCTGGCCCTTGGCATTCGGCACAGGCAGCTCCTGGATAGTGTTTCAGTGGAGTACAGCTGGAGAAAGAGGTGCACTCAGATGGGGGTGGGAAAATATTTTGAAAAGCTTATACCTCCTGCTCCTAAAACAAAGAACAGCATGACAAATCGCGGCTGTGAAGCAAAGCAGTAATATGCACTGAACAACGTCCTGCGTTAAATCAAGGAACCTTTCCGAAGGATATAATGCTTTAAACTTCCAACTTGGCACTTATGCCTTCACCAGCTGTTGACGGTTGCTGTTTGTCCGCAACTTAAAAAAAAAAAAAATTGAATAATTTATATAAACATATATTCAAGGTTTGAGGTATAGGGGATTGTGTCTATAGGCTTTGGACCAAATGGGATTTCCTTCTTAATAAATATTTGCTAAATTTAGTAAATTATACACACAGAAGGAATAGTTTAAATTATTAAACTTGTAATGTCTGGTATTGTTGAAAGTATGTCAGTGCAATGACCACTTCTGCACACACGTATGTCTTTTGCATTCCAGCTTGAAACTGTTTACAGAGCCAGTGGACTGACTGACTCTTTTTGTTTTGCATCTCTTTCCTTTTTCACAGGACGGCAGCAATGCTTTGTCCATTGCACTGGAGGCATCTCACAATGACACAGCTGTGCTGCTCTACGCCCATATGAACTATGCCAAGTCTCAGTCTGCTCTGGTGAATCCACCCTGCTACTAACAATTCATACTGTCCATCTGGGCAACAGGAAATACTTTGGCCGAGCTAGTGATATAGTCATGATTAAGCAATCAATTGTGAATTTAGATGTTAAAAAAGCACCAGAACTAACGATTGTTACTTTATGTTAGAAGTCAATGGGTTATAATTAGCTGGAAAACACGTAACCGGAAGTTGCTGCAGTTCACACTTAGAATATAAGTGTACAGCAAACCATGTCTCTTGTAATTAAAGAGAGTTGAATCACTCCCAGAGTAACCTTTACAAGTGTGTGTGTTTGGGTGTGGGCAGTATTGACTTAAGCAGCACTGCTGCCACCTAGAGGTGTTCAGCTCATATCTCAACTTCTGGTCTTTTTGTCCTGTACATTTAATTCATTTTAGTTTACTATTTTAAAGTTGTTTTTAAAATAATTATTTTACTGCTTTTGAGTGATGTCACAATGTTAGGTCTAACTCCTTAACAAGACCTGTACAGTACACAAGTTTTTAAGATAAATCTGTCAATTTTAATGGAACTTCATGTATATACATGTAACATTTGATCCTTTATTTCGTATCTATTAGGGAAGTCCAAAGGCCCAGCCTCGGAGTCCTACCAGCTCCAACAAGTCCTGGCCTGCATATTAACCTGATCCTAGCTGCTCACTGAGATCAAGACTGCAGCATTCATAACTGGATATGAGCTCAAAGGAACTCCACTGGAATTTACTTAGCTATATATATTTCTATTTATGTATTGCCACATGTCCTGCAATTATAAGTATTGTTAATATAAAATATTATTTTTTCCATTAAGAGTTATGAATGATACATGTACGTGACTAATATGAGCTTCTAGTATTTTCAAACTAGTAATGGTCTTAACATGGTTTCTTCTTTTGTTTTGCACTTCAATAGTAATATTTTGTTTTTGGCAACACATGTGGAGGTATATTTTGATGCACAGCAACAACTGTTACAGAAATATTGCCCTCTAAGCCCAACCAAAAAGTACAAAAATTTAACAAAAGGCTACTTCTCTAATATTTCTGTAAATGTAAATTACTGATCTGTGAATATCTTCATAACTTGCACTAACAGTCCATGCAATGTTTGTTATTATACAGTATATACATAATAAATAAACATTTACATAACAGTTTATTGGAGTTTGTGCTTTTCCCTGTGGATATCATTCCTATTCTGTTGATTAAAAATTTGCCAAATTTGAATTAAATTCAAAATTACTAATACTACCATTTTTTTGCTAATCCCACACACTCAAGAAAATTAAGAAAATACATTTATATATATATATATATATGATACTTTAGCTCATCTGCTGAGTTCTAAATGTACTTGCTGGAGTCTAACACAGTGGAGACTGTCTGTCGGTCCTAACTTTTAGACCTTTTACTTTCTTCCCACATTATTCATTATGTTTCTCTGTGAAAAGGACCATCACTTGCAGAGTTGAGAGGTCATGTGGTCCTGCTGCCTAGATACATACAGTCTAAAATTAGAATGTTTCCTTCATTTGTTAGTAGCATCCTTGCTGACTCTTGAGCACATGGTAACAGGCCAACCAATTGGATTTCAGGAAACCACTGTGTTCAATTGCTCTGTATAGCAACAGTGGCATCCTTCAGTTATTTATTTATTTTGGAGTTTTTCTCTCACCAATTTATTCTCATGCCTCTGTCCCAATAGTCATATACCAGACTGCGCTCTGAAACAGAAAAGAAGTTACTATTTAGAATACTGCTTAACCTTATGCACTTATGCCGTTTGACTTCATGCAAGCAACTTTTATGTATTTTGTAATGTTGAATAGTTGATAGAATAGAAAATGGCATTGTCTACTGGAAAAAAATTGTTTTTTTTATCTGCAATGAGATAAAGAAGGAACAGACAAAGAGGTCAGTATGGAAAAAAATGGCAAAATACAAAGGATGGAGAACAACAAAATCGAGGAAACTTTCAAAATATGGAGGACATGGGAGGAGACGCCACAGATGGGAGGGGAAATGGCGAGGAGATACACAGAATGGCGTGAGGACTAAGGCCAGTGGTTGGTTTGATGTGAGCCACGTGTTTGACCAGCCACATTTCTCTACTATTTATCAGGTGTCTAAAGAAATGATGGCTTTCCCTATGTTTGTCCAGGTAGGTGTGACTTCAGATTATAATTTAACTTTTCAATGTTTGGATACGAAGAATGTTTTCATGACGAAAGTTCTTTCATGCTCAATTGTCACATCTTCTACATCCCGAGCTGGAGATGCTGCCAACACGTGGTGTAGGTCATCATCTTACTTTAGGTTGAAGTATCACTTTGATTATCACCAATATTGGTGTCTGCACCCACATGGCAGCTCAATTCTTTCATTTCTAATTTTGCATTAATTAGTGAATTTTGATCTCAATCTCAATTTCAATCTAACAACTAATTTAATGCTCTATGTAGGCACCACACAATAAGTGTTTATAGTTTTGTCATGATTTAATAATGTAAAAATTTAAATCTTATTAAAAAGATTTGATTTGGATTTAATAATGTAAAAATTTAAATCTTTAAAGATTTGATTTGTTTTTTTTTTATAAAAAATGATAGCAGTCAGTCTTTTTGGATTAGAAAACAGGGCTGTGTAATTTACTGCACATAAATACTGCACAATAAAACAAAAACTAAAAAATCACTAACTTGATATACTGTACATTGAGGTGGCCTGTGATACAAACGTGCTCATGTTCACTCCCGCAGTGTAAATGTGACAGTATTTTCTTCAGAGTATTTACTTCAGTCATTAGACGTATATAGCAGGACATTAAGTGTGATAATCACTGACCTTTAGCATAGGTGTTTCCAGTATATATCAGGACAGGAGAACTGACCTTGCAGTGTCTGTATTTGTAGCAGGATGAAAGCCTAGTATATTTTTGGATTAATAATAACCTAAATAGTACGACGATAATAAAAATTAGAACATGATACTACTCACTACTACTGTAAATTTAAATACTGGGAACCACTTAAATGTGGAAGTATACTGTTGTTATTGTATTGCACTATAAGATTTTACTGATAGTGTCATGATCTTCTCAGGATATTCTTTTAGGCCAGAGTAACAACTAGGTTTCAGCTCCTCCCTACTACACATCATTTCCAGGAATAAACCACACTTACAATGTATAACGCCATCTGTAGCAAGTGCACGTATTTTTAGGCATTCCATCACCAGAGGTTCAGAGATAATTTATATAACCAGCAAACAGCAGGCCCTTATTGAACACAAACAACTAAGACAAAAATGCTACGGTTCAGAAATTGCTCGTCAGATTGCTCCTCTTCTGTTACAGTTTCACCAATGTCAAGTAGACAATGACCCTTGGAACAATTAGCACAAACACCAGTGCTTTAGGTCAGATACATTTCTTCAAGCTGACATTGCATTTATCTGCAGGCAGCTGTTGTTTGTTAAGCGAGGCGAGGCAAGGCGAGGTCGGCCTCTAAGCGGCACTGAGCCTGGGTCACTGTGTCCGAGTGTTGAGGAGTGCCAGTTCTGGTATTTTAGGCAGTCAGACAGTGTCACCTGTCAGCAGGCTAGTCTGGACAGACTCTCCACATGGTGCAAGACTAAGCAACAAAACAGTATCTCCCTTTCAGGGCCTTGTCATTGGCCCAGCAGTGTGAGCTTAACAGCCACAAAGTGCAGATAACCACAGAGCGACTGGCCTGAACTGACACCAGGGGTAAAACTGGGTCGTTGTACAGTCAATGTTTCAGAGCTTCTGGAGAAGAAGAAGGTGGAACCAACTGCCTGCAAGGCTCAGTCTCACACTCAGACAGTGTTTCTTCTGGATCATTTTCTGTCTGTTGATCATGATGATGCTTATTCTGCCCTGAGAGACAACAGAGCCAAGAAAGGAGGTACTTTTCAGCATATTTATTGACATGTTGCATTGATTTTGCTATAGCTAAAAATGTACCGTATATATATGGCATATACCATTTGTAATGTCAGCACATGCTGCGCCTCACAGTATTAGCCATCATGCTTTTAGCCTGTCTTTGTTTCTGCTTCTCTCTGTATCTGTTTCTTTGTTACCAGTAGAACTTCAGCTCAATCTCTGATCTCACTTTTTTCAGTCTTATACTTAATATTTGTTGATGAAAAACAAAATTATGAATGAAAACTGTTTTACTTGTTCATTCCAAGAAGTGTACCACAAATACTACAAAATGTTTACATATATAAATATATATATAAATATTTTTATTTCTACAGAGAAAAAACCCAAGCACCTGCTATAACAATGGCATCGCGTGATTCCAATGACAATGACATTCAACTACTGGATGCAGAGTGGTACTGGGGCAGCATCTCAAGGTATTCAATATTATTAGATCGTTTAAATCAAGTTCCTCTAAGCCTCTAAAACTGTTTTAAAAAACAAACAAAACCTTTGTGAACTATCTAGAGAGGAAGTAAGTGAGGTGCTAAGAAACACTCCTGAAGGTACATTCCTGGTCCGAGATTCTACCAGTCGGGTTAAGGGTGAATATACTCTCACATTAAGGTAATCATTTGAATATTTTTACTGATTAAAAGTCAAATGTTGGCTGTTTTTCTCTGGTTTAAAAATCAAGATTTGGTTGGTAGGGTGGAACTCAATACATTTCTGATTTCTGTCTAATTTTAGCTGAATAAGAACAGGCACGTCCTGAGGCTTCAGATATAAAGCTTTGTTGATTAGATTTTGGCGCAGACCTTAGCAGTATGCAACATAACACTGTCTACACAGTTGAGTTTTTACAGTCATCTGTCTCACATTAGTCTGAAGGGAGAGACACATTCCGTTTCACCAAAGTGAAGTTAAGCCGTCTGTGCCTTTTCTTTTTAAATCATGAGACGTTGCAAAACTAATAATTTAGATTTTATATTATTCCTAATTTTTAACTGCCAGTAACATCTGTTTTAATGTTTAGTCTAAAGCCTGCAACTGTGTTTTTATTACTTACTGCAAATTACCAGAAACAAAATGGGTCAAATAAAACTGCTGGCCTCTGCTTTCACTTTAACAGCACATGTTAAAAACATTCATAGTTTTGGTTGAATTTTAGTATATCTATAGTCTATAGTTTCTGTTTTGATTTTATAAACAATAGACTCTCTATAGACTCTAGAAACTCTACATGTAATTTCATCCCACAAATGCAGCACTGACAGCTCCTGCCCACATGAGAGTAAATATATCCTAGACCCAGAACGTTTGTGAGCTCACCAGGAGGAGGAGATGAAGGATCTCAATCATAATCCAACCCCCTGAGGTTTCTGGACCACACACACAAGTGTAACCAGACACTGATTAAAAGTTGACAACCTCTAGGAATTGTTTTTACCAAGCAGTTCAAAATGGCTGTCAGCAAATTACATTAGTTAATTTTAAATGAATGTTTTTTTAAATTGTGGTTGCTCTTTTTTGGAAAGTGAACACCAGAAACTGGAATCAAAGTACCTAATCAAAAACTCTACTTCGAAACAAATTGTCTGCACTTATGTCCAAAACACTGTACACAAAGATGAGGCTACTTGTCACTTGATTTAACATCAGATTTTGGGCCACAAACTCAAAGTCACCAAATGCTTATAATATTTACAACTATAGCCTACTAGATGTTAAGGAGGACTAATAAGGCGTTGTTAAATATTAAATCGTGTGCAAAGTCCTTTTTTAAATGCTTTTATTAAGTTAAGTTTTTACCTTCAACAGGAAAGATGGTTCCAACAAATTAATAAAGATTTTTCATCACGGGGGCAAATACGGCTTCTCTGAGCCACTCGTTTTCCCTTCTGTGATGAACTTAATCCAGTATTACCAGAGCCAATCACTTGCCCTGTACAACTCTAAACTGGACACACGACTGCTCTACCCTCTGTCCAGGTACCAGCAGGTGGGTTTATGATAACCGTTTCTATAATGCTTTTAAACAGCGAGTTATATTTGGGAAAATAACCAATTTGTTTTTTATAATTTCAACCTCACATTTATTACAAATATTTTAGCTGATAATCAAAATAAAACTGCTAAAGTACAATAATTTTAACAATTGGTTTTTGTTCAAATATCCATACAACAGCAGGCTGTGTTTGAAGTTGGCAGTGATGCAATTGAAGAACAGCTGAGACAATTTCAGGATCAATATAAAGAGAAAAGCAAAGAGTATGACCATCTGTTTGAGGAGTTAAATCAAACATCCCAGGTACAACTCGTAACATTTTTAAAGTAGTGCAATTTAAGTCAGTTCCTTTATGGGTGTTTTAACACTTCTGTCTGGTGAAAACGTTTTTTCTGTGTTATCTTAGGACCTGCAAAGCAAGTGCACAGCCATAGAGGCTTTTGGTGAAATTATTCGGCTCTTTGAAGAGGAGTGTGAAACTCAAGAACGATACAGCAAAGAATATATTAATATGTTCTTATCGCTACAAAACAAAACAGAAACCTACAAGTATGTATACCAATAACAACTTCCTTTCCTAAAATATAGGAATGAGGTGCAGTGGTGTTACATATCTGAGCTTCTATTCAATTTGGTCCTATTCTCATTTAAATTTAACTTGTACATTAGTAAAAAATGTGCGAGTATGATACATATCTTTGGACTTGTGTTCTGTTTGTTATGAAACCATATCAGTTACAGTACAGTCTAAAGAAAAATAATTAAAAAACCTGCAAATGTAATGCCTTGCTGATGTCATGTTTGGTTATTGCCAGGATAGAAAGAAACACTGACAAGCTGCAGTCAAGGGTCGAGGAGGTCCACAACAGTAAAAGTAAATTGGAGGACGAGCTAAAAAAAGAGGTGCTGGATCACATGGATGTTGACAGGAAAACTGATGGTCTAAAGAAGGAGCCTGCAGAGCTCAGAACTTTGAGAGATCAATACCTGCTGTAAGCTAAGAACCATACAACCTAATGTTGTACAAAGCCACTTTACCACTACAATACATAGTACTTGGCCCAAAATAAATAAATAAATAAATAAATACTGCCCATTCCCAAAACAGTTCTCATAAAATAATGAGTTCTGTCACATAAAAGTATTAAACCTGGAATTCAACACAAACTGCTGGTCTACCTTGATAAACACCCAAAATTTATTTTAGTGGTTTTATTTTGCAAGTGAAGTATCCATTTATTCTATCAGGACATTGTTAAATCATACAAAGTATTAACTCACTATAATACAATGCTACTTTGCATTTACTTCTCTTTTACAGCTGGCTCACACAGCATGGTTCTAAGCCAGGTCAAATGACCGACTGGTCAGGAGTCAAGAATGAAGACGAGGAAGACGAGTAAGTATAATTTGAAAATGATGCACCAAGCCAAATATATTAGTGAAGTACTACGTGTTTGAACATCTTTGGAAAAAATATGCAAACTATGGCAGCCCAATACTATCAGTAAATAAGACGAACAAGTAAATAGATCATTAAACAAGTTAAATAAATTAAATGCATCTTCTGGTCTAAATCAAGTGACATATCTGTCAGTGTGACATGCAATTAAACTGTCCCACCAGGCAGCACCTTACATCTGTTAGATAATTAACTGTGTGAATTGTTAAAACTGATCTTTCCTTGCCTCCACTTTGCCATTGTTTCCCTAGCCTGTATACCCTCGTGGATGATGCAAAGCAGGAGGCATGTACCTGGTATGTAGGTGATATGGGACGGAAGGAGGCAGAGGAGCTGCTAAGAGGGAAAAGGGATGGAACCTTCTTAATCAGAGACAGTCAGTCTCAGAAAGGATGTTTTGCCTGCTCTGTTGTGTGAGTATCTTTGAATTTGTTCTTGAACTACTAAAAACTACTCCAAAAGTTTTTAAAGCTGCTTTTAAGATGTATGTTTTACACAGCATTCCTGAAAACAAAAGCTTTTTGCCAAATTACAAAATTTAAAAAAAAACATCATTATGCAACAGCACACCCCATTAAGCCGAACAACACAATAAGATATATATGCTATACATTGTATATACTTCAGTTTAATACCAATGTTAATTAAATATATTGATGTTTAAATTTTTTCTTCCACAAACTTCAGATTGCTCTTAGAAAAGAAAACCATACATTTTCTCCTGCAGATTGAATGGAGATGTAAAGCACTGTGTGATCTACAGAACTTCAAATGGATTTGGTTTTGCAGAGCCTTATAACTTGTACCCAACACTGAAAGACCTGGTTCTCCACTACAGAGACACCTCTCTTGTGCAACACAATCAGCAGCTCAATGTAACCCTGGCATGGCCTGTTCTTAGTGAGCAACCCAACTGAGACACACCAGAACGCCACGCTGATGCACTTTTCCAAGCTTCACGTTTACAGATGTTGCACCTTTATGGGTTGTTAAATTGCCCTAAAACTGCAGGACTAGCTGGTGAAACAGTTTAACAGATTCAGAGCCAAGATGTAGATATTGTTATACGTCTTCCGCAGTCATCCGTTCTCATTGATATTGTGACGTGTGCACACTCCAATCTTTCTGACAAAAAAAGAACAGCCTGTTTACAATTTATCTCCTTATGCTTATAATGTCATGAAAAAGTAGAGTATGTAAACCATTATAATTACTGCCCATTAAAGACAAAAATGTGATTTTGATCAGTGTGTATAGGTGCAACATATTGAGGTTTAGTAATTCAATTCAATTACGTGCTTTTTTTGAAAACACATCAAAAACTACAAATCCTTGTAAAGGACTCCTTTTTCAGCAAAATGTGATTTAATTTGCAAAATTGCAATCTCTAAACTAAACCTAAAATATAATATATTTAAAAGAGACCTGTAATTTATTAGCATATCACAAAAAACTAGCACCTCTACTAACTTTATCCATGAAAATACAAACACAAAATGATTAGCCTTTTTTCATAGTCTAAAAAATGCATGATATCCTTTAATAAAATAAAACCTAAAACATATCCTTGCAATTTAAAGAAAAGCACAAATGTTTACTTAGCTAATGGTAAGGTTCAATAATATGATCAGTTCTTGTTTTATCCGCATTTGCCTTATGAAGCCCCTGTACTGAATACCTATTAGCATATCTTTGTGACAACCCTGCAGTTGACAAACAGCAGTTAGTGAAAACTTGACAATCAACTAGTAATGACTAAATATATAGAAAGGTGAATGAAATGCTTCCATTTTGACTATCACATCATTTCTGCATTCCTTTAGAATATATTGTATTAAATCTATCATAACTTGTTTTTGCTTGGTATTAAATTTAAAGTATATTTACAATCTTTCAATTGGCCTATTTTGGATAATAATAATAAAACAATCAATCAATGTTGTTACCTATTATAAAAGTATGCATCTACCTAGAGATGACAAACATCTGTTTGAAATTCGGTGTTCTATCAAATCTTGTGAAGGAGACATTTAATGAAAATCTTTTTTAAAAGAAGATTAATTTTGGTGGCTATTAAGGCAGGGTGCCCAGTTCTTGTAAGACTGTCATTAATTATTTTGCATTTGTCAACTAATATAGCATTGTCACTTTAGAGTTATTGTGAAATGTTTCTGTTGAAGTAGTTAGCTTCGCCATTGGTTACTTTAATGCACTTTGTTTGTATTTTGAATGCTTCATTCTTACTGCATATGTATACTTGAAACCATTAGTTCTCTGTGACTGATTCCATGAGGGATTTGATAAAAATATGTCATTTAATATGTTATGAGAGTAGAAAAGTTTATTCCTGTGTGCAGTGATTAAACCAATAGGTATAATTAGTACTAAATGTGTGCACTTTACAGTAGTACATCGCATACTTCTTCTGCCACCAATTTTCTTTTTTCTGTTGTGTTGGTGCTAACGCTTTTAATAGTCCCAAATTCTACACAATAGGCTGTAGTGATAGCTCTAAGGCAATGGAAAACCAGGGGCTAAACTAACTAGCAAATAACTCAGGCAAAACTGCAAAATTGAACTATTGGTTGAGCTGAAGTTGAAAAGATTTGACTTGATTTGCCTTTTCAATGTGGCAAGTCTTTTTATAGTCTGTTGACGGAACAAACCAGAAGTGTTATTACAGAGTTGCCATTTGCTCTTGTCACTTTTTCCTTTTGGAGCCACATGTTTATTCAGTATAATACATTTAAAAAATGACTGAAATATAGTTCCTTTTGTGGCATGAATGCTCTGAGAATACAATTTGCACATAAATGTTTCTCATGTGGAGATACTGTGACTGTCTGCATGTCCATCCACCCTTGGACTGAAACAGGTGGACATGCGCTGGTACTTTTATAGTTTTATAGTATATCTGATAAAATGATGTTTTTTAATATACGAGTGAAACATTTTTTGTGCACAGTCAACAATTAGCTGAATATCTGCTTGTGTCATTTTAGCTTGCAAATTTATTTAAGTTTAAAAACTTGACAAAAAACTGAAGGAAAGGACTACTTACAGTCAATGCTTTGTATGACTTTTAGACAGTATTTGGAATCACACGTCATAGGACCTTATTGTGACTTAGTTGTTGTCAAATGTCAGCTAACATAAGGGTTTGTTGATTTTAAATATTTAGTGTTTGTTTTGCTGTAGGATATACAATGAATTTAATACATTTACTTGCCACAGCACTGTACAAATATAAACATGTTACTTTACTATATTCTTTCTTCTAATCTTAAATTTAAATCTTAATAATGAATTGGGGGCAAAGGGGAGTATGCTGTATTTTGCCTGGTACTAAAAAGATGATGTTTTCATTCTAGGCCAACAAAATGCCAACAATTGTCAACTAATATTGTATCTTAAACCACTGCACTTTGCCATACAATAAATGAAAAAATATAACATATCAATGAGTGTTGTTTATTAATCAGGATTTAGGTTTTTCTAGACTGGACTTTTTGCTGTACCCATTCACTCAGATATTCACATGTCAGGTAAAGCTGAATATTTCTTACCTGCACTGGCAATAGAATTAGGAATCCCTTCCAGGGTCACACTGGGACGTAGTGAAAATGACTGATTCATTCCGGTGACTTTCTGATTTTTCTGGAACACCTGTCCCACTGTCCTTGGCATCTGTTGACAGTACATCACAAACATTTGTGTCAACAAAGAATATTGTCTTTGGGCTAAAACGTGTCTTTTATTGCATAGATTCATACAATCTGAAGTACAACAAGTTATCTTAAATACCTACTAGTGAAGGTACTTTGCCTTGGCCTTGACTAATGCAAACACATGTAGATGTTTTGCACATTTCAAAAAATACAAATAAATACCACATAATCACTTATACATACACATAATCAAATAATCAAATAAACATTGTATGTTATTTATTTACATACATACATTTGGGCAAAACGAAAGCATATTTAATGCCATCATCACCATAAATAAATAATTATAATACATTGGGAATTAAAAAAATATTTGAACATTTGCTAACAAAATAAGCATTAAAACTTTCTCCACTGTGGTAGTATGGGTTCTTAAAAAACCTGGAACACATTTAAAATTCTAAATTTTAACTAAGTTACCGTCGGTTTGGTACTCGGGTATAAGCTTCGCACAACCACCTGGCATTAGCATTGTAGCTAACACCCGAGCTTCTTTATTTCTTGCCCGTCTAAATGATCGCGTAATTATAATTCTAACATTTGTTATAAGAATTTAGTTAATCACTGGTCTTACCTAGTGAGGAAAAGGAAGAGAGTCAAGCCTAGCAGCACTATCCATGGTACATAGGTGTTCAGTGGATGCTAATACTACACCTGTTGCAAACTTCCGGTTACAGGCAGCGGGCCTCATGCTGCCTTTGAGTGTAATCGGAATGAAAGAAACAACAACAAAAACAAAAAAAAAGAAAGAGAGAGATAGGATGCTATTGACGATTCAACAGACCTACAGTCTACAGTACATCTTTGTAACAACCAATAATACAAAGCTGTAATATTTAGCCATTTTTCTATATTGCAGCTTTACCAGAAGCCTATATTCAGAAAACTGCAACTACTGTAGTGTAGATTTTCATTTTTATTCAAAACATTTATATAGATGTATGTTTTTTTGGCAAGACAACGGTACCGCTGTACAATATATATTTTTAATCTGAAGAAATAAAATGTGTACGCAGGCAAGAGCACAAGTTTCACAGGATCCCTGAAGACATCATGCTTATTCAGTCAAAACTGTATTTAATTAGCTGCTGATTAGGACACAGTACTGTGAGCAGAGCAGTGACTTCAGTTTAGCTGCCTTCACTTGTTACACGATTCTCTCCAGCTCTCAGACATGAAGCTTCTAGTTCATTTATCAGTGTTTTTGCTCTTCTGCACTCACAAAAGTTCTGGGATCAGTCACCCTAAACCAGCCTGTCGTTACCCTCCATCTCAGTGGTGTCGGTCACTGGAGATAGCAATTGAATGTAAGGTGAGTGGCAAAATACATCCTTGTATTTATACAAAGTTAATTTTATATATACTTTTATTTCATTTACTTCCAAGGAGAAATAAATATTTGAATTGTAGTATTTGTACTAAAATAATAATAATAATTTAACCAATTTCTTTACTGCACTTGTTTTGTCAATAGCACATTTCTAAAACGTGCATATTTTTTTTCCAAGTAGTTCAAAACATATTTAGTATTTATTGAATTGTTGTCAAAACATGTCATGACATGTGAAACTGTATTCAGGGAGAAAATAGGAGATTTCTTGTTTTGAATCTAAATGTGAATCATGCCTTGATAATTAAACACTGAAGGTTTTCCATGTGACTGTCTGAGGCCTTCTAGGTCAAACAGCCACAGTTCTTTGGTTCTAAGGAGTGGGCAGTTGCTGTAACTTTCTTTAAAAAACATTGTCAACATTTTTATTTAGCAAAAACATTACCAGACAGTCTATTTAATGTTTTTGCATACAGGAAGTCTGGTCTTCTTTCTGTTTGGTATAAACATTTAACAATCACAACAAATGATTGTGTGTGTGTAGGTGCAGAAACAGTGTATGGAGGTAAATGCCACCAGGACACTTCTTCAATCTGTTCCTCCAGTGTCTGTCACTCTCTACTATGAGAGCTTGTGTCCAGCCTGTAGAGTCTTCATCACCCAGCAACTGTTTCCTACCTGGACCATGCTGCAGGACATCATGACCGTCACTCTGGTGCCCTATGGAAATGCTAAGGTGTGGTCATCAGTATTTTTTCCCAACACCTTAAAATGGAAGAACAAAAATTTAATGTTTTTAATGTAAAAATAGAAAATGGTTGATCTACTCCAGTGGTTCTCAATTTAATTTCTGTAATTCCCCACCTCCCAGCCCACAACCCAAACCTCCATGGATTGAGAACCTGATAACATGTATATTTTTATCTGTACAAAACACTATATGAGTTGCTGCCACCTAGTGACCGGAGGCTTATCATTCAAGAATTACAGCAGGGGTACACGTGTGCCATATTACATTGGAAGCCCCTCGTGCCCCCCTCTACCTTGCCCACCTCACTATTAAAGAAGTACTGACCCACTCATACATTACTCTTGTAGGAGATTTCATCAGGGAATTCTCCTTTTACCTGTCAACATGGAGAGCCTGAGTGCAGAGGAAATTTAATTGAGGTTTGTCTTTTTCCTTAGCTGTTTCTTTATCAAGTATTATTGATTTTTATTTTTTTGTAAAAGACGATAATGTTTAAACAACTTTTCTAATTTTTCCAGGCCTGTATCATCCATTTATCCAAACACTCAGCATTTCAAATCATCTACTGCATGGAGTCAGCTGCAGATGTCCTCGGTGCTGCACAGAGTGTGAGCACTAGCTTTATTAAAAACAATCTATGATTTTCTATTAAAGCAAGTGTGAAATGACAGACAGCCTCGTTAGGTTTTCGATGTTATTGCATTTACCCTGATGGTGAGGTCCAGTCTGTTCTGTTGTCACAGTGTCTTCAGCTCTATGCTCCCTCTGTGTCCTGGTCGAGTGTTGACTCCTGCCTGACCACAGGCCTTGGATACAAACTGATGCATGCCAACGCCGCCATGACAAGAGCTCTGAATCCACCTCACACTCATGTGCCCTGGGTCACCTTCAATGGGGTGAAGATTATTTATTATAATTCTATGTAGCATGAAACAAAAGTTCTGTCAAAGAAAAAAATGTTTTTTTAATACTACAAAATCATTAAAAACATGTATTGATTGTACCTTACTTTCAATAACTTAACACACTTTAATTTATTTGTTAGAAAGACAGTATATACAACTCCAGTGCCTAGGAGTTTTGTATGAGTGGTGTTGTTACTGATGGGTTTTCCTGGAGACTGGAGAAGCTGCATAGCATCTCAACAGATGCAAAAGAAAACCTTTTTTTTTATGTTCTTTGCAGGAATACTCCACTGATTATGAGGATAAGGCCATGTCTTCTCTTTTCCATTTAGTTTGCCAGCTTTACAAGGTAAGGACTGAACTGTCGTGGTGCAAAAGGCTATGAATCATGTTAGGCTCATCAGTAGATGAATATTTTTGAAGTTACAATACAAATTAAAATTAACCCTGGACTAAAAATGTAATACAATGTTTTATAGCGTTTCTATTTTTCTATAAGTATTCAATCCAGCTGTCTTACCTTGTCATCAATCACAACCCCATTATTTTTTCTCCAAATAAAGTGACTTGTGTTTTGATGAGACCCCTTTATTTACAGGGGCCAAAGCCTCCAGCCTGCACCGGAGCCCAGGTCAAACTGGACAGAAGTTTCTGCTGAAGATGTCAATCAACTGCATGCTTTTTGGAAAAACATAAGGTCATAATGTTTAATATATTATAAGAAACGGCATATAAATCCACATCTATGTTGCATGATCAGTTATATAAAAAGTGTTTGTCAAACATGCTAATGTAATTTCAAAGTCAAAAATGTATTTGTTTCATTAAGTAATAATTAATCAATGAAGGTGTTTGAGTTCAAATATCATGTGTCCCCTACTTATCCACACAATGCACATTGGAAAACTCTGAAGGCAGTATGTAAAGGGGACAAAGATGTAATAGAAAAATTAGAAGTGAAGGTTTTTGAGATGGCAGTGAGACATGTTTTGGGCTTTGGTTTTGATTGGGTGGTCTTGTGTGAAAGACTGGAGATCAGAGAAACTGCTAAGAAAAAGCAAGTTGGTACATGTACATGTGCAAATGAGAGGAAGTAGGTGTGTCATCAGCAAGTAAGAAAATAGGGAGACCACAGAATATTCTAGGGTTTAGTGAAGGCAGAATTGAAGATGGTTTGTATAATATAATATAATTTATAATAAATAAAAAATTAGTGAGCAGTCTTGAGTAAAATTTTCATGTCATTTATTTGCTTTTTTCTTTGTAAGAGCTCCCCAAAACTTTTTTGGCTGAATTGGGAACTGAAAATATCTTTCTTTAGACAAAATGTTGGAGTGGCAGATGTATACATACATACGTACGTACATACATGTTGTTTACTTGTTTTTTAGGCTCCAGAAACAAAGTCAAATGTCTTATGTTACAGTACTTTGTCTTGACAAAAAGGATTTGAGAATAAATATTATAGTAAAGTTTTTACACAACACAGAGACTGAGACGACAACACAGCATGAACACTTATGGTTGCAGCGTCGATGCAACACAACAGCTCAGCGCAAGCAGCAAATACAGCTGCTTATCAACACATTCAACACTGTATGGCACTGAAGTTCTCCTCTAAAAGAGCCAAAATGCTAGCATTTTTCAGCATGCTTATTAAAGACGCATCGCATCAACAACATACTCAGATTTTCAGTAAATCGGAGTATAAACGGTTTAAGATACCCTGGTGTTTGTGTTCAGCATTGCTTCTTTTTTGAGCTTGTGCATTTTTTCTAAGCGACCCTTTTTACTTTAAGTCTTTGTGCTGCAGGAAAGATAAAAAAAGAAAAATTCACTAGATGGAATTGGTGTAAGAATTTTTGTTAGTTTTTTTATTTTAAAAAGAAACGTCTCATAAAATTTGTCAAATAAATTAAACCTGCAAATGGACTTAATTTGATATTGATTCATAAAATTTGTCAAATAAATTAAACCTTCAAATGGACTTAATTTGGCTAGAGATATTACTGCTGTGCTTTTATACTGACATAAATGCAGAGTAAATAAATTCAACTTATTACATTTTTGCCACCCTTTTTTTATAAATTGGTCAAGTACATTGAAGACGTATCAGACCATTGTACGTATTTCACATCTACCCACAAGTTCAGTCTACTTTGAAACTCTTTGGACTGTTAAAATGATTCATTTGAAGCTAAAAAAAAAAAAAATTCAAATGGCAGCAGGAGGCAAGATATTAAAACAGCAAATTGATCTCTCAACACCAGGTATCAGGTGACTCCCATCTCATATTCTATAAGGCCTAGCGATAAAGTATACAGTATATACTTGCTGTGCTGATGAAATACTGTTAGTGTTCCCCACTACTGTCTAACCAGCAAGTGAATCAAATCCTGTGTAGTGTTTTTTTTCCACTTCCTAGTCTTGTCCTTCAAAGTAACCATTGTTGATCTAGAGTCTAGACAGACGTACTTGGGACAGAAACAGTCAAAAAACGACACACAATCTCAGGTATCCGATTATGAAAAGGCTGAACAGACTCATCCTATGCTGCACAAAATCTATTAAATTGTCTGCTTTGAATATCATTGACATCTATCATCTGTAAAAACTAACACTATAAGTCTGTGACTTTCCATACAATCATCTGGTTAAAACCTCTAGATGTAAAAATGTACACAATCGTAGGCTGGCAGGTGTGAGATTTTCTTAGCACTCATGGTACACAGTTAACCCAATGGAGTTTTGACAACTAAATGTAGACAATCAGTTCACTAACTACATATGATTGATTTGTCTCAGGAAATAAGAAGAAGCTGTGCTGTTTGTGTTGCTGGGCAGGACAGGGGAGTGACAGCAATCTACATTCATCTGTGGGGAAGATAAAGAAGTCAGGACTTGGTGAGTGGCTTTTTTTAAAAATTTTAATAATACAAATATACTCTATACTGTATACTGTGTATAAGTATATTTTATATTTTTGGGCGGGCACATGAATGTATATTAGTTTCACTGCTGCTTATTTTTATAATTGTGACATAAGCATTTTTGGTTACATCTCCTGTGTGAGGGCCGCCATTTTGGATCTCTGTTTTTACATTAAAACACAGTAAAAAAAAAGATCCTTATGGCACTACATTAAAACACAGTAAAAAAAAAAAAGAAGATCCTTATGGCATTGTAATAATAAAAGTCTACGTTATCTTATACATGTTAGGACAGAATTGGCAAAATAAATTATAGTCATACGTAAAATGCAATGTCACCACTAGATGGTGCTAAGTTCAGCACAGTGCATTAGTATCTACCGACAGACGGTTTTCCCTTAGCTTTTTGTGTCAAAGGCACTACTGAGTTCCAATGTGCTCAGTTTAGGGTCTGTTGTAATAAGTAATACAGACAGATGAGCAGTGAGCTCAGATGTGTTGTACTTTAACGTCACTAAATATTGTTGGGCAGTTATTACTTTTAAAAAGGTAACTGCTGTGCTGTCAGAGCAGATGCTACAACAGTATATTGTACTTTTTTTAACATTCTGCTTCAATCATTTTAACCACGACTAAGAAAATCTAAAATGAAGAGTAAATCTTCTGGGTCACTCTGCGTCTGTTATCCTACATTATACTTAGTTATGCACTTATCAGTTGGCAAAACACTAAGCTTTAGCAGCCAATGTTACCTGACCTAGAATAACAAACAGGACAACAACTATTTACTTGGAAATTATTGTAGTACCACATTCTCAAAACTGTAATAAATATATTGCAACAACATACTTGGTGAAAGAAACATTAATGTTTAATAATGTGTATAAACTTTAATGAACTTACAGTAAAATACTACCCTGTATTTTACTACTACTACTACCCTGTAGTTTGTCTGGATAGTTTGAGGTTTGATCTATCTGTACTAGATTTGCAAAAATAATTGAATCCAGTTGCACTGTGAATGAGTTCTAAAGCTACTTTACTGTGATTACTTGTTGTCATAACATCACAGAGACGCAACACCACATGTAGCCAAAGGATTAGAAAAAGAGATTTATGTGAATCTATATGAAACAATAGACCTACATCTGTGCTGTGATTATTATAATTATTCATTCTGTTATTAATATCATTATTACTCTGTATTGTGCAGTCACTTCCCTGCCCTGTCCTGGCTCCCAGCATCAGTTATGCTGAACTGTTGCTGTGATCAGTTGTGATCAGTAGGCCTACACTTAGTGAAGCCCTTTGTGAGTGACTAAATAGGAGAGCTGTACAGCAGAGATGGTAAAGTGCTACTGTGGACCGGAGGCACCCTGTTTAAAAAAAACTGCTTTAAAAGCACAAAAACATAGAACGGGAGCAGCAGACGCACGACATAGAAGATCCTAAAGTCCTACAGTCGAAAACCTAAAACAAGGACAACATTTAATAATCTCTGATTGTAAAAAAAAGGAGACAGTTTTTGTCATTTTAACACATTCGTCTGGATTTCGATCTCAGTGGTGCTACACGTTAGATTGAATAATCATTTTGATTGCCTATGTTGCCATGGTTTAATTAAAGGGATTATATTAAATAAAGATAAAAACAAATTAAACACAGAACTTCAACCAGCCTGGGGTCAGTGGCAGGTCAGGGGTACCCATTACATCCATGCTACATTAAAATGTATTTAGTTTTTCTTCATACCTGAGGTATCCATTTTTTTAACTGCTCGACTACTTCCTGTATTTTTTTTGGTAAAATCAGTTATATTTGTCACATCATTCTCAGAAAAAAAAAACTTTTAAAGTGACTCAAACTTTGTATCTAAAACTAAAACTGTGATGCAAAAATATTTTCCAAGACCCTGTTGAACCACCATAATCCACATTCACCGCTTCGGTCCTGAAGTTGCAGAGAGTTATTTCAGAGGAAGACATTTCCTTGTACTTGTGTAGTTGTTGTATCACAGTCTCAGCTTCAATTTTCTCGCAGGTAAAAAAAAAGTCAAAAACTGAAGCTACAACAAAGCTTGATGGGAACCAAAGGGAATATGCCCCCTGAACTGAGGCTAAAATGATTCTTTCCCTGCTGAAAAGTCAAATAAATGCAAGAGGGAAAATCCCTCTGTTCTATAGCGAGGGTGTCTCCAGTGTAAAGGGACTGTGGTGATTTTATAGACTTTATTTAAAAAAGCCTGCCCTGCCCCTGTGTGTCCTCACACCCGGGGCTGTGTCTGTGAGGCAGGGCAGGTTGTGCTGGTTGTTACGTGTCCATACAGAGGCAGACGACCTCCTCGCCCTCCCGACTCAGTTCTCCATCTCCGTCTGACTCCCCCTGTTCCTGGGAGTCCAGCGCCTTGTGACAATGAGGGCTTTGCATCGACATGGCAGCCAGACTTAGGGTCCGCGGTGGGTGAGGTGAAGGGGGGCGGTACCTTGTGTTGCTTCTGCGAGGGTCCGGGGACAGAGAAGGAGAAGAGGAGGAGTCATGATGCCTCTCACCGCCAGACTGAGACTCCTCCTCCAATGGACTCTCTGGGTCAGATTCCTCCTCCTCCTCTTCCTCTTCTTCCTCAAGAGTAAGTTCAAACTGGAACTTGTCCCCTCCGCTTCCTCCTCCTCCACCTGAATGAACTGATCCTCCCCCTCCACCTCCTCCTCCACCAGGCTCTCCCTCACAGTGGTGCTCCTCTGGGCTGCTGGGCGATGGGCTGCGAGGAATCATGCTCTGGTACCACTCCCTGTTGTCCTCCAGAGTGTCCAGGATGTCCTGAGCATCGGGATGCACCAGGTCTGCCCAGGTCTCCCACAGCGGGTGGACGATGAAGTCGATGAAGCCCACCTAAGAATAAAAGGTATTTTAATCAGTAATTAACAAGAAAATGCTAAAAAAAAAAGTCCAGAAGTTTCGTCTGTTAACCTTAAGAGAACCCCAGAGCCAGATCTCCCCAAGTAATTTTACGACATATGGATAATGTTATTATTGTTATTACCTGTGCAATGTTGTACATGGACTATTTCACTTAGTAAATAGTGGAGCAATTCTACTGATTTAAGTCTTAAAAAGGATCTTTACCTGGTTCTTCTCAATTGAAGCATTGTGTTTGTCACACATGGCACTGATCTCCATACCCTTGTCTCGCTCTCTGTCTCCCTGTGTGAAGAACTCCACCGTGATGCGGTCTGTCCACTGTCGATACAGCTCCAGAGGTTTGGTGGGGTTACTGAGGTCGGCACAGTGGACCATGTTCTGCAAAACCTGTGGGAGAAAATCTCAGATAAGTCATGGGAACTTGTTGGGAGGTTGTGTGCAATATTTGTCTAAGTGGGTTTTTTTTCTGATTTTACACCAAAAAAAAACTAATTTTTTTTTTACCCCATGCCAATTACAGATATAAAGTAAAGTCACTAAATTACAGTGATTTTTTTTTCACTTTAGACTTCAGATATACTGATGCTATGGCACGTGTTTGTCCAGCAGGTAGCAGCACAGTCACACACTCTTCCTGTCTGTGCATCCAAACCGCAGTTCAGTGGTTTGTGCACAGGGTGACGTACAAACATGCTTCTGTCTGCATCAGCTCGTGTTTAACCTTTAACTATTTCCCAGCCAACTCTTTTATCAAAGCTTTATTTTCTGCTATGTTTTAGTAATAACTGTAAACCTTGTACTTTTTTGGCAGTTTTGAAAAATCGACATTTTGGATTGTGCTTTCTCCAGTTGTAACAAAGGTTAACTGGCTGCTAAATGTGTCTAGATATTAACAAAGGTTAACTGGCTGCTAAATGTCCCGCAGATATTTAGATAAAATATCTACAATCAGTTTATATCTGCTATTCTTGAAGGAGTGATGTGCTTCTTTATAGTCAGCAGGGGGAGCTCTCACCTGAATGCGATCAGAATAGTTGTCCAGCAGCAGGACTCCTAGACTCGTCACTTTCTTGGTTTCCACCATTGTCTTCATGCCTGCCAAGAAGTTCATGTGTTTGGACATGTCCGTGGCCAGCACCTGAAAAGTACGGTCTTCATCAGTTGTAGGAAAAACTAGAAGTAATTCAATGTAAAGCCATCATTGTGTCACTGTTTTTTTTTTTTCATTAAGTCATTAAGATTCTGCATCACTATATTATACTATAAAAGCAACGGTAAAAAAAAAACATATCCAGTATTTAACAGTGAAGTAGCAAACATTAAACATGGTTTGATAAGATGGTATAACACAAAGATGATTATTTAAGGACAGATGTTACCTGATGTTTGCTTCATATAAAAACAAAATATTCCCACTGGCTCAAATGTAAACTACCCTGTACAAATCCACACTACCCACAAATGAATAAATGTCCAGAAAATAAGGTAAAAACCTACCATGTCAATCACCATCTTCCGAAGTGAGTCTCTGAGCTTCTTGCTGAGGTTTTGGAAAATGTCACAATTGTCTTCCTGTAGTAGTTTGAAGCCAACAGCGAGGTGGTGGTTCTCCAGCACCGAGGTATCGTTGTACATCACGGCCAACTCAGAACCTGTGGATTGGAATGACGACAGGTAAATTATACTGTAGGGTCAGAACCAAAATTAAAATGTTGGTTTGTTTGTCAGTTTTTCTTGATTTTTATGAAATTTTTCTTTGTGAAAAATAGAACCCACTGGTGTCGATGAGAAACTGGTTTGTGACTCCAGGGTGGTCTACGTCGTGGATGGCACTGGCGAACAGAGTAGCCATGATCTCCAGATCCGTGAACACTGCCTGTGAAAGACAAGAATTTTAAAAAATCTCATTATAAAAAAATAGAAATCTTTGACTTGTCCAGTAGTTTTTTGTTCTTTTTTTAAACTGACCTCCAAAGCTGGAGTGGACAGAAGGACATGTGTGGACTGGACCACATCAGCTGCATGGATGTTATTGTGGTAGGCTACATCAGCGTGGTAGTGGTCCTCCAAGGTCATCATGAAGGTGATGAAGGTGTCGGCTGGGATTTTAAAGGTTTTTAAAAGATCTCTCTCCTAAGAAAAGAAGGAAAAAAAAATAATTGTAAAAGAACTGAAATAAATATCTGTCATAACTCATTTCTCCACACACGGAATACTATAACAAAGAATAAAATGTGCAGAACATTAAATCAACTGTGACTTCCTGTTGGAATGCATAAGCAGAAAAGCCCGTACCTGGAAGACGGAGTACATCACCACCGTAAGCGGGCGGTTCCCGGAATATTCTGCTATTTTGAAGATATCCAAACCCCAACGATTAATGTCCTCAATCTCCTTCAATAGTAAAAAAAACACATCCATGAACATCTGGGGTTTGTGTGTGTGTGTGATTTTGTGTGTGACGTCTGATGAGTTGATGTGTTTGAACTCACTTTGCCCAGCATACTCTCGTTCGGTGCCTTGACTCCAAAGCGAGGGATGCAGGCGTTGGCGAGGCTGGGACTCTGTGTGGCCTTCTTCACACCACTGATCTGTGACATCGGCCTCTTCTTCTTCTCCTTCTCCTTAATGGGTGGAGACAGGATCTCCACATCATGTTGCTTCTCTGTGGTGGGTGCACAATGACAAATTTCAGACAAATCATCTTTTCAAGTCTTGGTTGGACCATCATGCATCATTCTGCCCTGTTTTCTTTCTTTTGACTACTTTCGTCAAGGTGGGTGCACAATGACAAATTTCAGACATCATGCAGAATTCTGCCCTGTTTATTTTCTTTTGACTACTTTCGTCAACAGTCACTAACGCAGGTCAGATGTCATTCCCCTCTGCTTCCATACATATTTTCCTTATATTCTTTATAATAATATAATACAGTTTGTTTTACCAACTACCTGTTGACTGTTTTCAGACTTTTTTATAAATGTAAGTCACATTGTTCAACATGAGTCGACATTTAGCAATACAGAGTTATTTCCCACGCTAGCAGACACTTCCACACTCCACGTCAGTATAGCTATTTTCCAAGTGTAAACGCATAAAAAACAGAGAAAAATTCAAGCACAATAAATATTTGTATTTTTCAGGGATTAAAGGTGAAATGCAAAACATATAAACGACAGAAATGGTTTTGACTAAATCGTGAGGTTTTAAATAATTAAATCCACTAAAATGTTACATCCTTAACACAAAACCACTGAAATCCCGTCCAAAACGATCTTTACAACCACAGGTTCAGCTCGTTTTATATCGCCTCCATTTGATGTTTTGACTCAAACGTGCTCAAACAGCTGACACGATGGTTGTGTAGAAAGTGACTCATCAGTATTTTGTACAATCCAAGAAAACGCTACTCCTGTTTTAACATGCAGACAGAGAAAGCTTCAGCCGGCGTCCAGACGTCATCCCAATCCATGTGTATTCATCAGCACAGTGGATGGAATTATTCCAGAAAATCTTCCAGCTCTCAGCAGCCATCAAAAAACAGGCAGAGCGACCTGAGTGACAGTGTCACACTAGTTGCTGTCTGGTCTCTCTCACCTCTCTCACTGTGCCTCCTCTTCCTCACACCCAAAACCAAGTGGCTCATTTCCGAATGTGGCTGAGCTTCATGTCGAGCGGCTCATACGAAACCAGATTCCAACTAACGGCTCCATCGTCATTCTGCCGGACCTCCATGCTGCTGGCAGGGCTGCTAAAGACTGAGCCTCCGATTGATGCAACACGCCGTCTAATAATATTGCACCCTGTTGCTACGACAACACCACGCACTGTGTCCGGGAATGCTGTCTGACTCTGTGCCTCTGTCTCTTTAAGAGAAAGACAAATCATCACCTTCTCCATCAATCCTGCCCAACAATCAGTCATCTCCTTTCTTTTATTGGGATTATTGTTTTGTGAATTTTTGTCGATGATTTTTTTTCCTACTTAAGCCCCACTGATGCTAATTAACAATCTGAATATTATTGTTCATGGATTTCTAAATCCAAAATCAGATCATACACACGTACCTCTCGACTGTAAATGGTCTGGGAATTTTTTTTATTTTTTAATTATGACGGTAAGTGGTGGTTACTCAAATTGGACGACCAAAAGATTTGTGGTCCGATTCTGACACAACAACGCCACCTGTTGGTTAAAAACCTTTTAAAATGGAATTCCTTGAATTCTTTGACTTGTTTTTCAGTTCGAGGTGACAGACAGTAAGGATACAAAATAGCATCCTTAGCAAAAGGTTAACTGCTGCCTATGTACTGTCGTGCTGGTGACAGTAAACGAAACAGAAAGAGCAGACACAGGACAGCAGGAGCCGTGTTAATCTTTCTTCCTGCTCAAGGATTCTGGGGACGTCATCTAATTTCAGCAGAAACAAATGAGCAGAGACACGCCTCCTACTCACTCACTATCATGTCCAGAGCGTGAATTTCTAAAAGTGGAGTGTGTTGATGATTGGGTGTGTTCAAACTCACCTAAAAAGGTGTTGGCGATGAACTCTGACACTTGGTTCCCTGAGCGGCTGGTCTCTGACAGCTGCGTCAGCTCACGGTTTAGCATCCTCTTAAACTGTGTGGACAAACACAGAGAAACAAACGGTGGGTCAGTCCAATTAAGACAAACAGGAAAACTTGAATTAGAAGTAAACAGTCAAATCTTCATGTACACATAAATGATCTACATATCAGTGTTGGAAATACTGCATTTTCTGCAAACCATGTAAATTAGATTATCATAATGACAACCATATTAACTATGCAATTTCTACAGTGTGAATACAACACCTTAAAGACACTTTACTGTAAATTAATCAGCTTTGTACCTAACTGTATGTCTTTGAAAATGTCTAAATAAATATTAAATAAATGACTACTATAGAAAAAAAATCCATGTCTATTAATTTGAATTTTTCTTTTAAAATGTAAAATTAAATATAAATAAAAAGATGTTTTTCTCTGTGTCCCTATCACTGATGTGAACTACACAGAGCCAGAACCAGATGTTATGGATCATTTTAACAAAATTAAAAGGGAATTCTTTAAATTGTACATTCATTAAAAACATTTTTTAAAAATCAGAGTTTGGTGTAGGTCATCAAAAGAAATTGTCAAGACTTTGTGTGCTTTTAAACTTGTGTTTTTACTTGTTGAGAATTCAAACCCATCTGTGGACGTCACCTGTTTGTTTTTGTTTGTTTACTAAAATAAAGGTCGTCCAGTTCTAATGTCTCTGCTCTGAGAATTTGACCCTGAACAGAAAAAAGCAGCTGAACATACAGTGTGTGAACATGACGTTACCAATGAAAAAAAAAACCCCAGTAAAACACAGAAGGGGTCAGTGTTTGGCGTTTGACTTTTATCACAGTAGCAGCTTCTACATCGATTATGTAACAGCCTTGGTATGTGGTGTCTGAAGGAGGGAGGGAGGGGGGGCTTTGGGGGGCAGGGTGATGCTGTGATGCTGCAACACACACACACACACACAAACTTAACTGTAATAATTCTACTCTTTGCCTGATGACACAAAAGATATTTTACAAACATCATATTTCACAAACAGCCCAACACACACACACACACACACAGTGACAGAGGCACACACACATTTTGACAAATGACATGCTACAGCCACGGCTCCCAAGAACGTCCTGAACATTATCTGCATTTCTGCCATTCACCATTTTTCTCAATGACACACTGACTGACGCACGCACACACACACACACACACACACACACACATTTTCAACATTCAGCCGGGGATCAAACAGTCAGGCTCACGGAGCTTCCACCTCATCCCAGAGTAAACAACCAAAGCAGGCGGCGCTGCATGTCGCTCACCTGTCTGAGTCTCCGGCAGAGACCAACCCAGAACAACAACGTAAGCATGTTACAACCCACATGTTGATGCTAGGAGTCGGTGAGGTCCAAAAAACATCAAGTTTTCCAGGATTAGAGACGGACTACCATCTGCAGCCCAGGTCCCTGCTCTTCACGAACAACAAGGACGGACACTTTAAAATGAAGTTCCAAGAGTCCCATGTGCTGTCCGGTGGGTCACGGGGGTGGGATGGTCAGAGGGAGGGGACGGGTCGGGGTAAAGCTGAGAATGTGGTGTGGCATGGTGGAAGAAAAAAGGTGATACTGCAGTCGTTCATCCCACTACTGTCACACTCTGTCAATGAGGAGCATGAAGAGAGAAAGAGAGAGAGAGAGAAAGAGAGAGAGAGGCAGGGAGGGAGAGGCTGTGAGAACCCCCCCCACTCCACCACTCCCCCTCCCACCAATCCTCTGACATAGACGCTGTTGCTCCCTCTCTGCCCAATCAGATTTCGCTGACTTCAGGGGCTGGGTGGAGGAGACTTCTGTGATTGGCTGACCGTGAGGTAGAGGAGGTTTGTGTGCAGCAGCCAGACAGTGCAGTGAAAAAAAGGACGATGTAAAGTGTGAGGGAGAAGCTGATCAATTCTCTCAGAGGCAGAAGCCATTCACAAACATCAGTCCAGCAAACTGGACCTTAGGTCCGAGACGTAATTGTTTTTTTATATATAATTATTATATATATATTTTTTTTATATTTTTTTTTCCTACGAACCTCTCGGTCTGATTTGTGTCTTGCAGTTCTTCATCCATAACATATGGAGCAGGTTTTGCAAATTATATTTCATAAATACACTATGTCAGAACCTAATGTCTACTTGTTTTAATCCCACTCTGATGTGCTCTGCTGTTGGAACATTTATACCATTCAGATGATAGACAAGAACAGCTGTTGACATAGACAGAAGAGCTGCCAAGAAAAGAATCAGAGAAGAAGAATATTTGTCTCTGATTGCTCGTTTCACCAATGACTGAGCCACGAATACGAACAGGACGGACTATAATTGCTTTGGTGCAGAGATATCAGAGCCAAAATAGCAATTTTGGGAAGAACATAGTGTCTTGAAGAGCATGAGCCCATCAATCAAGTCCGGTGGACAGATGTAGATCCAAAATGCGATCAAGAAGAAAAGAATGATTGACTTTAAAAGTGCATCGTGTAACGACTAAAATATGCAAGTGAGAAGATACGTATCATCATACATGAAGGCTAAAAAAGGCTTAACATAATAACCACAATGCCTTCACTGACCTAAAAAACAAATTTCAGGTGGTTGAACCTTAGAGCTACATCTGTAACTGTTTATGATTCACCTCTTGAGACATTGTCAGTGCCCAATCCCAAGATAATAACAAGCTATTCAAGATGAACTAGAAAAACAAACACAGAGTTTCCTCTGAACTCTTCCAGTAGAGACAGTTTAACCAGGTGAATCATTCAGCTTCACTTCCATTAAAAACCAGCAGTGACTTAACCCTGCTCATCAGACAACAGTCACCTTCACGGGGGTCTGTACGACCTGTTCAGCCCTCACCTTATTGGATGCCATCTCGCTGACAGAATTTCTTGTCTGCAGCGTCTCTAACTGGTCCAAACACCAGTCCAGCTCCTCCAGTGTCTCCACAGCCAACTTCTGGTAAGGCTCCTCTGAAAGGGCACAGATCAGAGAGAATGAATTGAAATAAATATATTTTTATACCAAGGTTTATTCCTGTGTCATATACAGTCAGCCTTTATGGTTCGTACATCACATATTGACACTGACCTGCCAGACATGGCTTACACAGGGACGGCTGGTTGCTCCCAGAAGGCCGCCTGCAGAGGAACACAGGTAAAGGTGGAAGGATTTTTACCAAGAACTACTGCAGTTTTTTCGTGGACTGTGTTTTTCTGCTCTTACCTGTTGCCCACACGGTCTTGTAGATGTGTCAGAGCTGCAACGTTACTTCGCACGGTTCGTAAACTCGCCAGAACCTTAAATACAAAAAAATCAAATTCACCTTTTGTTGATGACTGTATATATATATTATAATACATTGTACATTATCTTATATATTGAGGGAAATACACTGAAACACTGACCTGTGCGAATGGAGTCACGATCATGTCTTCTCCATGTCTGCAAAATCAAAACCAGACACAAAAGATAAAGATGAAAAAAAAAAAAAACAACTAAATATTTTACCATGTAAATCCAAAGACGTCCAGAAACACAGGAAGAAACTGTTGGTAATAATTCAGTCTCTGCTGTCAGTGCTGTGTTATGGTCTGTGTGAGGATTTATTCTGGGTCTGAAGACGTGAAGGTGACAGACAGGCAGAAGAGTCCTGTACGTTTTTGTTTCCACAACTACGAGTTAAAACCAAACACTGACTTTAACAAAAATACAAACAGTATAGACTTAGCTCATTGTTCAGTGAAATGTGTAACAATGCAGAAACAATGCAGTTCATGTCATTGGATATAACACTGTGCATCCAACCACCAGACCATCTTAAACATTCAAAGGGGGGCGTATTATATATATATGCAGTTTCTTTAAACAACTGTTTTCCTCACCCCACCCCCCACCCCGTCCTGAGCAACTGGTTTCTGTGAAAGGGGGGCGTATTATATATATATGCAAATTAATATGAATTCCGCGATGTCTAAATAAAATGTTAGTGGTATGTTTTGGTCCAAATGCTAGTTTCTTTAAACAACCCCCCCCCTTTACTTTTAATATTTTTATAATAATTTTTTTTATCATTTTAATTTAATGTGGTTTCAGACACACTTCCGGATTTTGACATATTCACTCCACAGACAAAGATCTTTGAACCAAAGTTGCATAATACCCTCCTCCCCCTTTAAATTCCACCACTCTGGTGGTAAACATTCGTGCATTAGTTGATGAACTGATGCTGATGATCTGGATGTGCTCACAGTGACACAACATGCACCTTATTACCATCTGGACATTGAATAAAACCCATGCTGCAGCTGAGGGGAAACTCTCTGCACCTCTGTTCAGCAGAACCTTTAACATCACTATAAAATAATCAGGTTCTATTGGTTTCTTTTGTGTTTTTTTTTTAGTTTAGTAATTGTCCTTCCATGGACTCACATCTCCATCTGTGTCAAAGGTATGTTTAAGGAACATTTTAGTTTTTAAGATAAAAGCAAATTCGATCCAAAGAGGCAGAGAGAAAGTCACAGCAACCTTCACACTGTATCTCACCGAGGAGGCCAATTGACTTCACAGTTCTTCAATCCATCCTCCCTTCAAAAGAAAGGAGCAACAGCTATTGATGGTGGGAGAGGCTACATTAAGACTCTGGTTCAAAGAGGCTGAAAACTGCACAGAAAATACTGAAGTCTGTCTTTTAAAGGTTTTTCTACAGGAGGCCGTTTACGTCAAGTGAGTCCTAGTAGAAACTTCATTCATTTTGCCTGGGAAAATCTGAAGAAAGTCAAAATTTATTTTGCTGAAATGCGTTGAAATATGTCTTAATTTGAAAGATCAGATTTGAAAGATATATATATCAACATATTGGATGTGTACATCATCTGCGGTCAGTAAAACATCTACAGTTGTTCTTGGCAATCTACGCCACAAACACACATTAATGAAGCAGCTTGGGTTTTAAAAAAAAACAACAAAAAAAAAACAAACAAAAACACCATCCCAGAAAGACTCACAGGTCACTCGCAGTTGATGAATTGCGGGACATGGTTTTGGGAGAAAGGTCAAAGTCCGAGTCAGAGCGGTAGAGAAAGGACTCCCGGCGCTGACTGTGAGGGTAGTTGGCCTGTAGTACCAGACCAGAACCAGGACTGGTCTGGCAGTCCAGTGGACTGCGACCCACAGAGAGGCCATTCTCCACGTCAAAACTGCAGGAAAAGACAGAGACAAAATGCATTCGTTACAGTTTATTCTCTGTCCATAAGACAAAGAAGTGACAACATTTAAGCCAGGAGGAATTACATTATATACTTTCACATAAACGGAATGTTTTTGGAGCACGTTTGTGACGACAGCATCACCCTGTCATGACAAGCTGTGACGAAAATGAAGGAGATTTCAAACTTTCTCAGATTTAACGAATGAGAAGCTGACGCAGTTTGAAGCTGAGATAAGAGAATTTTACACACTCTGGCCTTGAAGCCATCGACTGAAGAACTCAATGAGTTTATCTTTCAGAGAACAGTCTTTTGTTTTCAGATGCAACATCATCAAATGACATTATTAAATCTATTTAGTAATCGTTAAGGCGGATCATTAAGGTGGACTGCTCTGGAGTACGTTTCTGTTCAAAGATGGATCTTTCATATCCAGTGGAAAATCTCCACTCTCCGACACCTTAATGTGTTTCATGTTCGTCACAGGATGATTGATAAATGGAGACCTTCTGCTGGGAAGTTA
>NC_024308.1:4458559-4459709 GCF_000523025.1 Cynoglossus semilaevis
CGCACGTCCCTGAAAAACAGTATCTTTCAAAAGCTTTTTTAAACACATGCCCTTGTAAGCCCTCAGTGATCAACCATATTCCCCGGCTTCACTGTCTCTTTATGACGACAGCACTGACTTCATGCGTGTTACATCAGCTGACATACTTTGCCCACCCCCCCGGGCCCCCACCTCTCCCGCCTCCTGGATCTACCTGAACCATCGCAGCCAACGTACTGAGAGACTATAAACCATGATCTGCTGTAACCACACAGACTGCATCACACTTCCTCTTCTGGACCCTCGCGGGCAGACAACAGGCAGCTGACCTGCAGGGGTCACTAATTCCAACATTCATTCATTAAATGAATTCCACTAAAGAAAATAATCACAGAGCAGCTAAAACAAAACAGATGATCTTGGCAGGGACATTTGCCCAAACTCAGGGTTTCAGCTCATTATCAACTAAATCAAATCATGTTCAAATCATCCCTTATTAATTATCCATTATCCTTCAGTTAAAAATCACAGAAACTCCAAAGTCTCCTGCATTCCTAAATGAGCATTTATGAACAGACTTACATTATTTAAACATATAATTCAAGTTCAAGTATATGTCTCACATCCCGCCCCCCCTCCACAACAACAACAACAGAAACCAGAGGCAGGCAGCAGAGCAGGTCGCCTCTGTGTCTCTATTTTTAGCTCAGCTCGTCTCTGGTGCTCCAGCAATAGAACTGGCTGATAAATGATAGATGGCTGTTATGCAATCGATGTTGAATGAAACAGACCTAATTCACAGACACTGAGAGGGAACTGTAGAGAAGGAGGGGGGCGGGGGGGAGGAGGAGGAAGAGGGGAAGTCATAGGGAGGATCTGTACCCAGCAGCAGCAGCAGCAGCACAGTGATGCGAGTCGCATCACACACCTGATTGGTGTGACGGTGCAAAGAGAGAGAGAGCATGGGAGAGAGAGCATGGGAAAGAGAGGGAGGGAGGGAGGCTGGGCTTACCTCAGCAATGACCCTCAATCTCCCCGTCTCACCACACCTCACCAAACCCCATTTTTACACTCCACCCTCCCGGCTCAGTGAAGTCGGCCGTGACGAGGCTCCATCAGAGGAGACCATCGACGTCAGACGCTAAAAATAGACTCCTCTGCCAGTAAAGAG
>NC_024308.1:4459891-4485101 GCF_000523025.1 Cynoglossus semilaevis
ACGGTGATTTAGTCCTCCTCTCCTCATGAATACATATACGGTGCATATATTATTTAAATGATTCGGTAGATTGATGGCTAACAGGTCCAGGCAGATCCTGTTCTCCATTTCATCTTTGGAGGCGTCTGCTCTGTGAGAGCCGCACAGAAGGTCAAACGTGTCGCTGGAGGACAGTTTGACACCAGTACATGACCTGCTTCAAGATTGGACATAAACAGGTGATTTCTGTTGGCACCGGGTCACCCTCACTCCCTCCCTCGGTTTAAATATAACCTCAAATGTTATTGTAACGAAACATATGATGATGGGAACACAGCTGGGAAGAAAGACGTTTGAAAAAAATCAGCTGTGCGGCTACAGGAGCTCCTGCTGCCACCGTGTACCGAGGCTCATACTTATACTGTAACTGTATACTGTAACAAAAATGTGTTAGTGACACCTGCCGCGACACCATGTTCACATGAAATGATGTTTGGCGTCTTCGTCATCACTGCAGTGAATATCAACTTCTGTAAAGAGCAAAAATGTGACAAATAAGTAGTAGACAACTAAGTAGTTCAATTCTGCCCAGACAGCATCGCTGACAAAAAGTGACCTGTGATCTATATGCTCATGTAAATCCAGGAGATGGAGAATATCACCACTGACGGTTCAAGTCTTTTTAGAAACATCATCAGCATCAACATGATCCTGAATCTGGATTCAGATTCTCAGCAGCTTCAGATTCACCACAGCGTTTTATTCATCACTTCACATTTTTATGAAGGAGACTGGGGGGAAAAAAAAAATCCGAGGATTCTGACAGTGCGACAGCTCCCTCTACCGAGGAAAGTGTGGTACTGCACATTGTGACGCTGTATTTACTTGTACAGTACACTGTTCTATTCTGACGCTGTCGGTATAAGAGAAATTAGAAATTAAATAAAAAAAAACATTTAGGGTAAAAACCAAACGAGTAATGTCAGACTAACATGTTTATCATTCATTTTCATGACCAACATAAAGGAGATATTCACACAAATATAACCTCAGTTTAATAGTTAGAATAGTTATATTTTTGATTAGCAATTTTGAACCCTGGTGGGGTTTTTTTTATAATTTAATAGATTTTCTCATTTTATCTTATTAAATAATGTAGTATATTACCCAAAATACCTGGTTAATTAAGTATTTATGCATCAGCAAACAAAGTAAACTTTGTAATACATCTGTTTATTGTTTGTTTTTAACCAAAAATGGGTAATCCTGTTAAAAAAAAACTAGAATAGAAGAGATAGAAACTGCCTCATATTTTTATGTCTGTAGCCCTATTTAAAACTATGTGGGATTTAGCAACATCTAGTGGTGAAACTATATGTTGTGGATTAATATTTCCTACTGACTGAGTCCAACAGGTGACAGAACATCCGTCAGTTTCATGGACATTTTTGTTTCTTTAGTGTCGGTTCACGTAAGGACGTGACGATAGAACACGATGGGAAAAGTAATGGGAATTCATACTTTTAGATTGATTAACAGCGACTGTTTTAACATCATACAGGTCATAGAGAGTGGATAACAAATATATTAATGTTAAGGCAACATGACATTAACAGTTGAAGTTGTCTGAGCTCAGACTGTAACGACGACTTCACCAGTTAGACCGGAGCTGCAGTTTCTTATGCAGATAAGACAGGCTTTAATCCCATCAGGCCGACAGGCCGACATGTTGCTCAGTTTCAACATAATAACATGCTGACCTTGGTCCATGTCCTGCCTCCAGCATTGTTCTCCGTCTCTCTGACGTAAATGACGGCTCCCTCTTCTCACTTTAAATGCTTTTTCTCACACACGTCCCTGGACGCCCACATCCTAACCTCTGCTTTTGTTCACAGGATGTTTAGTTTGTGCCTCATAACCAGCTAAAGATGAGGAATCCGTCGAAAAAAAAGGGGGAAAAACAAATAAAGAAAACTGGGATTTGAACGTGGTGATTAACAAAGATTCCATTACATCATCACTTAGTCAGAGGGATTGGGCACAGGAGCCTGAGAGATGAGACAGCCGAGGAGCCAATCGTGTTCATGTGAACTAAATATCTAATCTGTGATGATGCGACAGCCGATATGAAGCAATCATTGACCCTGTCACGCTGTGTCTTTTTTGTGTGAGACGTTTATCACATTTGATTAGAACGCTACTGAACGCACGAACGGAGGGAAAGCCTCAGGCTGGAAAACAGCGAGTCAAACCAAGTCCAGCTGTTGTTCATGCATGTGTGTGTGTGTGTGTGTGTGTGATTGTCTGTGTGTGTGTTTTTGAACACATGGGAGACACAGAGCCGAGGGATTTACAGAACTTTTTGTTATGCATGTGAGTGTGGTACAGAAAACAACCATCAAGGCCAGATGTTCTGACAGTTGAGGAGGACACAGGAGCAGGGTCACAAGTCAAACCACACACACACACACACACACACTCACATGCACCCACACACTTTCCTTGTAGCGTGGGAATTGGTGAGGGGCCCCATACATCACACCAGGAAGGAGGCGAGAGGTGAGGAGGAGAAGAGGAGGAGAAGGAAGACGGCGAGTGATGAAAAGCAAGATATGTGACCTTTTGTTTCAAATGATTTCTGTGCAGTCAGAGAGTGAAATGCACACAATGCAGCGGCGGAGGAAGAGAGAGAGCGTTAAGGAGTCGGTGTCATTGTATTTGCATGTTTGTTTTAGGGTGTGCGCCAAAAAGAGAATTCTGAGAGTGAAGGTTTGTTTGCTTTGCACCTCAAGACCATTGTACATTTGATCTGAGCTCCAGAGAAACAATCCTCTGCTGCCTCACTCTGCCTAACACACTTTTTGTGTGTGTGTGTGTTGTGTGTTTTCTCTTGTTCTGTGTGTGTGTGTGTAAACAGGATCCTGCCAAAAACAGTTTGTAGTGAACAACTCCAGACGCAGGTCGAGGACAACTTGACCTTTGTCACTTCCTAAATACCAGTCACTGTGACTCTGACTGTCCCTACAGTCGGAGAGCGAGTGTAGAGAAAAGGCCCGGCTGCAGGACGGACGCAGAGATGTGTTTATGCAGAAGCAGATGTGTGAATACTGAGGCGAGTACAGACGATCTGTTTTCTTTTGGAACCAAAAATCCAGACAATGGCCGTACAGCAGTTCCTACACCGGAGGAGGAAATTAAAGATTTTTTTTCCAACACATACCATCACTTTCAGGACTTCCTGTTCTTCTCTGCACCGTGAATGGTTTCTAATGAGACCGGCTGAACATTCAGGGTCTAAGACCTTTAGGTAATACAGTGAATTTAGATCCAGTGAGACACTTCAAGTGCAGTAGCACGACTGACCACCGATCTGCTCGTACGAGGGTGAGTCAAAAAGTCCTGAAAGAGATGTACTAATCTTAAAAAAAAACATTATTTCATGATGTCATCATTAACTGTGGAGCTGTGTTATTTTTTTTTCTATCATATTTTTCGACCCTGTCAATATCATAGCAAACGTCACTAAGTAACCAAGCCTGATTGAAACCCTAATGAAATATGTTTTGTTTTGTTTTTTTAAAAATGAACCAAAAAGAAACTCAACTCAAAGAAGCAGTTTGACCTGGGCTGAGAACTACACAGATAATCTTTACAGAAATAGATTTATTATTTTCAAGTAAAGTCATCTTTTAAAATTCTGTCTTAGAACTTTCTGATTTATCCTCCAAGGATTTCGTTTTAAGCAGCTTGAATACTTTACTGCTCCACAAACCTCAAATGAACCAACCATCTGATGCTGCAGCCAAGTATTTCAAATTCTTACTCATGTGGACTTGATGCCAGTTTCTGTTTTACTACATAGTTGAGTCATGTGGACGGGTTTCCATTATGACCACTAGGGATTGTGTGTAAAATCATATGTAGAACAAACGTGACGTAGACCATCCACAGAATGGTTTTACCTGATGTTACTTTTATTTGCAGTGTGACGGTCGACATATCAAGACTACTAGTAATGTATTACAGACACTGCTGTCATGTGAAGAAACTGTGACGTCCAGTCAGTAAAATAAACCCCATGACAGCTGTACAACAGTAGCTGGACTCAATGATCTTAACCTACTGACTCACTGTTAACCTACTGACTCACTGACAAGTTGTATCTCGCACCACTGGTCATCTTTACGTCTGTGTGTATTTGGAATGTGGGAGGAACCAGAACAATCTCCACTGACTCAGGACCAGGTCATCTAACAGGTTTGAACCTGCAACCCCTAGCTCTTGTCACAGCGCACCGTGTTGCAGTTCCACAGCGAGACACGTTGTTCTACAGATAATGATAATGACGAATGTGTTAATGTTAAGGCCGGGGAACAGTGTGACTTCAGGAGCAGGATGTGAAAAATATGGATGATACCGGTTTCCTCCGGTTCAAAAGCAAAACATTCTCTGCTCAGCTTGAGTTTTTTGATAACAGGATGCTGCCTCCATTATCTGCGGTGCACATCCGTCTCTCATCTGCGACTCCTTTCTTCACCGGCCAAACGCTATTCAAATATCTTCAGTTAGAAGTGGACAGGGAGAAGGAAGGAAAAGAACGGAAACAGGCAGATCAAATCTGAGCCGATTTTTTTTAAAACTGTCTAAAAATAATGTGATTAAAAAAAAAAAGTATTTAACTCCACATGTAACTCCTGAGAGGCGATACTTTGACAACCGTTATCTAACGGTCGATAATACAACTGGGCTCGACTCTGGTCCGTTCCACTCACACACTGACAGATTTCACCAGGCCAACTGTCCTCTACTAGCAGTGCCGACCTTCTCTATCGGGAATCACGGGTAAAATCTGGCAAAAACAAACCTCGTCCTCATTGTACCTGGTCTTAACAGTGTGGACACACTGTCAAAAAACAACATTATTAAATATTAATATTCTATCAAAAACAATCACAAATTCCATTACATGATTCACACAGCCTCTGAACTACTGACACGGAGCACCAGAGGTAAATGTCACGCCTGCACAGAGACGGACAGTTGCTGTTTCCATTCACCTGACCGGCCGCTGTATGGACCGCTGTTCAAACAGCGAGCTCCGCGTCTGACATCAACATCTGATCTCAGAACAGCTCATGTCCCTCTAAATTTAGCCAAGGGGAAGAGAAGGTTGCGCAGAGTCGAGCCAGCTGCTGGGTTTATTATTTTTCAATCTGACCTTTGACCTACAGGCACGGGAAGGACTTTGGGCTTTCACTGGAGCAGACCTCTATTATGGTTACTGTGAGAAGAAGGAAAACCAGAGAGATAAAAGTCTGACAGACCGAGGTAAAGGTTTGATTGAGTTGAGTTTTTGACAAATCTGGATCAAAAAGACATTTATTGGAGTGTGAGGTATGGGGATGTAATCTTGCTTATATGTCGGTGGATATGTTTTGTAAGAATAAATATTCTTGTCTGAGCCTGAAGAAACGCTGATGATGATGATGATTTAAATTAGCCTGAAGAAACGCTGATGATGATGATTTAAATATTTTGCAAAAGCTTCATCTCATGTGAAGAATGGAGACCTGGGTGTCACGGGGGTCTGGGGTTCTTTGGAGTAATTGTTAGTAGCTTTTTAGTCCAAAGCAGCAGCTCTAACATGTGAGCGTTACTGGTTTTCAAGTGGTTAATGCTGGGAGAGCAGGGTTCCTCAGAGGTGGATTTGCTTTCTGGACCCGTATCGATTCTAGAGTGCAGTGATTAACTCTGTCCGCCCAGCTGGACAGAAATCAATACTGAGCCTGATCAGCATTAATATCATTAGAAACTTGTAACACACTGAGCCAGAACCACCAGAACTGCCCCAAACCACACACACGTACACAGCAGTGGAGCTCTGGATTTGGCTCCAGCATCGACCTGAAAATCAAACAACTCCACATCACACTGATGCACAACTGGACGGGCTGGTGCAGCACACACACACGCACACACACACACACACACACACCGCAATGGTCCTTGCACAGCAACAGATCCACACTGAGTGTTCTCTAATCACGTTTATATGCCACTAATTGGCGCCTTTTAGTGATTAAGTCCACCGGTGGGGCAGGAGTGAGTGTGCCACTTCCTCCTCCAATTAGGAGAAGGCAACCGAGAGGAGCAGCAAATCAGATCAGCGACCAGCAGGGCTGAAGAAGTAGGGAATTTGGAGGGGTGTTATTTTTCTGTTAGTTTGCTTAAAGCCCTGGAATAAAACTCATCAAAAAAAGTTGGCCTGGTTGTAATGAAATAGAACAGTTGTTTCATAAATATATACATATATGTATGTATGGATATATGTGGATATATTTTTATATATATAAATAAATATATATACTCTATATATATATATTATATATGTATACACAAACTATGTATGTATGTTAGAACATTTGTATAAATGGTCTTAGTCAGGGATCAAAGGGGTTCGAGCTCATACTGTTTTCATTCTATACAAATGAAAAACACTTAAAAAAATTAACAAATGACATTTCTGTCAACTCTTATTAACCAATAATCACATCATGGTGGCCTTCAGACCTTTCTGTGATGCACGCTCCGTCTAATTTAAACGATGATACGGCGGTCTACGTCTGCACCGCTATCTGACACACAGCTTCTTTGTCCGTGCTGCGTCGGCCCCTGTGCTCATCATTCATTTGGGAGTCATGCAGATGTCAGGATAACAATTCACTATTCTTAAGCAGTGATATTTGACACAAGAACACGCAGTCATGGTCTGGCCCGTCTGCTGACGTCAGTTGTGGTTTTATGGCAGTCCCTCCGTTGCTGATCGAAAAGCAGGCAGGCCTGTAATTACTCTGAGCCCAACGCCGCTCACTGCCTGTTCTGTTTTTCCAGCAAAATCACAGACTACAACGCTACGAAGGATGCTATGAAACACGCCACGGATACGGATCACAAAGCAGCTGCCCGACCTCCAGGATGCAATGGGGTTTGTGTTGCGACATGTTTGTAGTAGGAGAACAGTAAAAGTGACTCCAGAGGACAGAGCAGAGGCGTCCTGTGGTTCAGTGGGTTAAGGCGTTAACTGGGATTGGGCAACAATGTGAGACCGAGTGTCAACAGTTCTGGTCACATCAGTACTTTTTGTGAGTTCTCACCAGAGGAAGGATATCATTTTGTTACAAAAGCAAAGACATGTGTAGAAATGTTTTCCTCACTGGGAACCATTCAATGCTGACACACAGGACTGGTGTGAAAACAGCCGAGTCGGACGTGTCACAATCACTGCACACCGTCCTACAGACAGCACAGGTCAAACTCTTCTCATCGTCGAAGATACTGCACACTCAACAAAAGAAACTACACCAACGAAAAGGTCCAGGGACGGAGAGAACCCTGGAGAAATCCAGGTTTTTTTTTAGAACAGACGAGTCAAACAAATCACAGAATCATTTAGAGGAAGGCAGAGTCACCGATTAAACCTACAGGAATCAAGACACAGGGTTAGGTCCACTCCTAATTCACACCCTTTGCCAGTAGGACTACATTGTTCTGGTGGTGGAGAACTGACCACACAACTGACCAGGTGTGTCTGTGTATGTGGACGGGGCCACACCTTTCCTGTGGCACCAAATACACCGAGACATGTACAGCATATACTGTACGTCCATGTCAGTTTGACCACAGCTACGGTCCACTGTCTTCACCCTCACAGCTGTTTTTTTGTTTTGTTTTACAGCTAAAAGCTAAAGCTAAATCAGCAAATGTATGCTATAATATTAACGTATATAATATTCAGTCCTCAGAATGTTTGAAAGTCTCGCCACGGAGAACCAAAGTGATGCAACAACTATACTGTGATTGGCTGATGGGCTCAGTAATGCGATAGTGAGGAAGATATTGTGATACGCAGTATAACGGATACATAATGCGACAGGTGTGATATGATGTGTACTGTGTAACTGTACGACAACATCACAGTATTGGAGCAGAGTAACTGCTTATAAATCATAAGCAGCTCTTCACACACCAGAATATAATCCCATCAGAATATAATCCTATCAGAATATAACACCAAAATATTTCATAATATGCTGATTTTGCCATTGGAAAAACCATTCTATTTTACTAGGTTTTCTTTCATGGATGCCTGAAACTTTTGACACGATGCATCAGTCAGACACCTCAGCATTAGCTCAACTCTAAGCTGCTGCTGATCTAAAGTATCTTGACTTTTGGAAGTTGTAAAGTTGTAACACATTTGCAAACTTCCCCTCCAGCCTCCATGCAGTCAGTCAGTCAGTCAGTCTTTCTTTATGTTATTCACCCCAGCAGTGGTAACTGCACTGGAGTCAGTGGAGGTGCCTTATCTCCATCCAACCACAGATCAGTATGATCTGAGAGAAGTGCAGAAATGAAACGCACACAGTCGGTGGCAGAACTGAGCTGCCAACTGTTTGTGCAGGTGGGTAAAGTTCAACCAGGTGTAGAAACACGTCACGGCTAACGTGACTCTTCATTTACACTGTGTGGTAACATGCTGGCCGCCTGCAGCAAAGCAACCTTTGACCTCGGGGAAAGTGATCAGTGCGTCATGTTGCACTGCGCCGACATGGGCCTGAGGCCCAGAGGGCTGGTCAACCTGCAACTACACCGCCTAAGGTCAGCTGTGATCTTTTTACCAACAACAGAGATGGTTTGGTTACAGACAATACTGGCATTAAAGAGCAGCTTCAAATTCAAATGTCTGTGATGATGTGATGGAGGACAGAGCACAGAATGAAGACTAACGGAACGAGGAAAAGACAGAAAACCTTTGTGCAGCTAGAACCTCATCATTATTTAATACTTGTGATTTCATCTACTCTTTCATATTGGATTGGTCCATGTCACAGATCTGGTAGAACTGATCATAGAAGGCAGAGAAAATGGAAAAAAAAATTGTTGGGACATCCCGGACGTACTGCTGATTTTTGGAAACACTACTTGACACATCAATGTCGCAGTAATGCACCTGAAGTTGGGCTGCTAGCATAACACAGGACTCACAGGAGACACGGTGAGTGACACAAGCAGACAAGAAAGTCAGAAAAGTCACAGCCTGTTTTTTAGCTCTCTCAGTTTGCTCTAATTTGGTTGTTGAAGTTCATTTCTTTATCACAGAGAAGCTGAGTGTAAAACCAGCTATTTTAATGGAAAATGCAGATTGTGCCATCACGACAATCACGGCACACACACACACACACACACTTTCCATTGCTGACAGTTGCGTCTGTTATAAGTGTGGCTGCTCCAACAGTTCTGTAAACAAAACTGCCTCTGTGTTCATTAGCACTTTAGCTCTGAAGGGTTTTTTACTGGTGGTTTGACATTAAAGAGACGGCACTGTGCTCCCCTCCCAACACATCAGGCTGATGACTTTTTCAAAGTCCGCCTACAAAATGAGTCCTTGTTAGTGTCTCTAATCTTCACGACTCCTACTGTAAATGCCACTTTCAGGAATCTGATGAAAAAAAAGGAGAGTGTTTTTTGAGACAGAACCTCATTTATGAGGCGAGGGTTGAAGAGAAACAACAGTTAGATTCCCAGGCCTTACCTTACTGCTGTGTACTGTAGCTAGGGTTTGGCTTTACAAACCAATGCATGTCAATGCTCAGCTCTAACAAAAACATCTCTGGGAACTTGTCCATATGTGAGAGTGATTGTTCTCACTACAAAGAACTGGCTTCACTCCATCAAAACACATCCAGACTCCTATTGTTTACAGTATCGAAGGAGAAGCTGGAGCGGCCGTTTCAGGTTGGACCGTGTGGTAGAAATGACACAGTAATGATGATGTCACAGCGTTAGATAATATACACACAAGCACGCTAAGATTTAGGCACTGACTCATATCTTCCTTGGGGATCACCAATGTCAGACTGAGTCACCACATTAAAGGAATAAAACACAGGAAAAAAAAAAAAATCAAAGTGAGTCATTTAACAAGTCTGCGCCTGGATCCACTGATCCACTGGTCCACCGTCAGCTTCAATCGTTAGAAGATAAAACAAACTGAATGTCTAGATTTTTTGTGATTATTCCACGAGCCGTCTGTGAATCCTAAAGTAGAAGGTCGTATCAGGGCGAGTATGGACAAATGTTTATTTAAATGTTAGGTTATTTTTCTGAAGTCTTTTTGTCAGATTTGAGATTTAGAAAAAATAAAAAACATGTCATTATTTAACATATTTAACGAATCTTAATCTGATTTTACTGTGTGATAGAACAAATGGGAACGACATTCCAGGGAATATTATTTTTTTTTGATTTTACTGTGTGATAGAACAAATGGAAACAACATTCCAATATAATAATTTTTTTTTTGGCATAATTGCTCCAAGTAAATGATATGTTTAAACCAGTGGGATATTTAATACAGAACTGAGGAGATATAGCTGTAAGGTTTGTCATTTTTCTTTCTACATTTTACGTCATTTTATGTCAAAAAATGGCTTCATGAAATAATGTGGAATATATGAAACGTGGCTAAATAATATAATTAAACATCACATATTTTTTTTGTAACTCGGTGTTAAAGAGGACCAATACTTTGCCAGGATATTTCAGAGCATATACAGAAAGAAACTTTTTCAATTTCTTTCAGACTCACACCGTGGCAGCTTCGTGCTGCACTGAAATCCTGGTGTAAATATTTCAGCTGTGATGAGGAAAGACTGTTGGTTTTGTGGCGTTACAGTTACAGAGGTCCTGACTCCTGACTGAAGGCCTGGAGTCGGTTCTTACTCTACACTGAGTCAGACCAGAAACACAGAATGAAATCATTTTCGGATTCGGAGCAAAGAGTAAATTATTTCTGCACACTGGTGACTAAAAGATGTCATTAAAAAAGGACTGGGGGGGGGGGTAGAGAAACACAGAGCGGAGGCTGAAGAGTGTTAGTGTGATAAAGTGTGATAAATGAGGCTGTGAAGGGGTTCATGTGGAAGAGGTTGAATTAGAAATTAAAAAAACAAGTGATTTATTCAGTAAAGAATAATTTTGGATCACTGAGTCACGAGACTGACGCATATATATATAAATAAATATATATATTACAAATGTTAAATAAGTGTGTTTTTGGTATATTCTATGGAGCAATAATGGGTAATTCAAAAGTATGCTTATAGTATTACAGTACGTATACAGTACAGATATTTGTACTACCGCTACTCATGGAATTTAACCTGCCCATCCAGCCACTCTCCATATGAACACACTGCTGATAAACTTCTATTCTATTCTGTTCTATTCTATTCTATGTTAAAGTACACAAACAATTCAATTTAATTGACTTTAATCCAAACAACAAGTTGAGTTGTTTGACTTTGCAGCTCGTTTTTTTTGTTCCAATCACTGACTCACGGACCAACATCTGGACTAGAACACATCAGTCCTACCGCCTGCGCTTCTGGACGATGTCGATGGGCCGGTTGACGGCGCACGGAGAGCCGCAGACGTTGCCGTTCCTCGCCTTGAAGTAGCGATCCTGGACCGAGTGGACCACCGGGAACATGCAGCTGTTCGGTAAACTCATGTCTGCGACTTCTGTTCGCTCTCCTGGCTGTGATTCTCCCCTCAGCTAGTCCTTCTCCACCTCCTCTCCCGTGCGCTCCTGCTGTGCTCCTGCTCGGCGGTGGTGCGCTCTCTCCTCTGCCTGCACACCGCACCGCGTTTCCATTGACGCGCGGACACACCGAGGAGCAGCAGCCTCCTCCGTGTGCCTCAGCGACATGCCTTCAGTCCAAGACGGCGAGGGGAAGCCCCGAGGGTTCGGACTGCGTGGTTGGAAACACGCGTGGGTTTCACCGGGTTGTTGTCCAGCAGTTGTTGTTGTTGTTGTTGTTGTTGTTATTGGAGACCACGGGATGTGTTGTTGTTGTTGTTGTTGTTGGAGACCAGCAGTTGGGAGTTTCTGAGCCGGACCGGAGCTCAACACCGTTCATCTGAAATCCTCGATCCAAAGTTCAAGACTGGACTCTCCCTCATCCCTAGAGAACAACTCCTCCTCCCAGTTTTCTCTCCCTCCCTCTCCCTCTCTCTCTCTCCTCCCTCCTTCTCTTCTTTTCAGCACATGGGCGTCTGAACTTAAAACAGACATGAACCACGTGTGTGTGTGTGTCGAGACAGTGAGACGTGAGCTGGACGTAGGCGGTTCTGTGTTTATGAACATGTGTGTGTCTGAGAGGGAGACTGGGGGGGACAGAGAGGGGGGAGAGAACGCGCGTATGTCTATACTTTTGGGGACATCACAGGGTGAAATTACTGTGAGTTTAATTTTGAAATTAGGATTAGAATAAGGAACAGATTAGAGTTCAGGTGGAAAATTAAGATTAAACACTTATTAGTTACAGTTAAGGTCAGGGTCGGGGTCTGGTGGCTGATAACAGTGTGTGTGTGTGTGTGTGTGTGTGTGTGTACATTTATATACAATATGTGCAGTGTATACAGTTCAGCAGCTCTTTGAACAGGGAAACTCCCTCCGGCCAAGCCACGAGCCTCCCTTCAGACTATATTTATGGTGTTTACCAGTTCAGTCACACACACACGCACGCATAGAGAGAGAGAGAGAGAGAGAGATTCACACGGCTGGTCTTGTCAGGACTCTTCTCTGACTTCTTCACCGTTCACACAAACTCCTCCCAAAATCTGAGCAGTTCATTGACTGAAGACACTTCATCCTAACTTTGAACCTGTGCAGGAATTCACTGTAAAACAACGTAAACCGTTTCATCTCAAAGTTATGATGAATATCTCCCTACGTGCAGCAACACAGTCTTTCTGTACTTCCTGTTACAGACGTTAGGTAACAATGATTTATTTTTGCAAATATAAAATTTGAAATACATTTTTCCTCAACACTTCCCTATGTGACCAAGTGTTACTTGAGACTGTATCTCCAGTCCCATCAGGGTCCAGGACGTCCATGGACTCCCTGGACCCTGTGACATCATCAACACGCCGTCTTACTGCCATTGACACCACAGACAAATATTTGTAATAGAGATACAGGTCAGTCACGTGGACGTGGACGTGGAGGTGGAGACTTTGGTTCACACAACCGTCAAATGGATCCTGATGAATATTGGTGAGGACAACATTCGACTCACTAAAGTTCAAGATATACTTTGACGTATTCTTCTTTCTGGATTCACAATTTCTGAATTAAAGTCACTAAGTCATTTTTTCCTCCTCATATTTAGGAATTGTTACTCGTGGTTGTGATTAACACACACATAAACTGGGATTAATCAAAATAGTTTGACAGAGATTAATTCTAATTTAGTGAGTAAAAAAAATCTGAAATAAAAAGCTAAACAGTTCAATGGCATTGGAAATACAAGACTTGATCGTTTGTGTTCCTTATTTGCCTTTTTTTTAATTCTCTTTTTATGTTTCTCACCAATTTAATTTGACTAAACCCATTGAATTTCTTTTTTAATGTGGACAAACAGGTTTTCTGTTATGACGACGCCATAACTGCCTGTGTCTCCTCTCCAACTGGCTGCACGTGGCGTCAGATCTGCTGCTGCATTTCAGTCAAAGTCAGAGAGCGGTTGCTGTTTTACATCCAGGACAGAGTCAGCATTTTACAGCCTCATTTCCAAATTATCTTAAGAGTCTCCTCAGAGCTGAACAGCATGTACCCACCACTAAGACTCGCGGCCTCCTGTCTGAACATTTACAGTGTCCTTGTTCCTTACTGATTAATGGACCTGATGATGGCCGTGGCACATTGTACCTCAGTGGTCCAGCAACACGTCACGCTCCCTCTCTCTTTTTAATGGACTCTCTTTTTTTTTAATTAAAAGACACTGAATCACAATCCTTTCAGATTTGTTTCTCATGTGGGAGGATGCAATTACAAAACTATCAGCCTGAAAACACCAGGGCCGGTGATTAAAGAGCACAGAAAGAGTCTGAAGAACAAACACACACAACACAGGCAATTTCTCCAGCATCAAACACACGTCACACACGTCACACACGTCTATGTTCTTTGGGTCTAGTTCACAATATAAAAAACAAATATTGTATTTTACTTTGCTTCTACCTCCCCTCCCCTGTCCTCCCCACCCTCCCCCTCTCCCTCTCCCTCTCCCTCCTTGTGCAACATGTTGGAGCTGGGAACAGATGCCGCTGCCGAGGTTTGCTGGGAATGAAGTGTTTGTGAGGCCACTGTGTAACCCAATCCCTCGGCCAAATGACTTGTGCAGCCCAGCTGGCTGTGGCTTCTATGACAACATCAGCTAATGAGAAGAAGCTGTGAGGGAGGAGTGCTGTGTTGTGTGAAACAATCTGTGTTCGGAAAAGTCAACGAGTTTGACAGTGTGGGAAATATTCAGTGAAATATTCTTTCAATATTTCCTACTGTATATTTCATGTTTTTTTTTTTTGCATTTTTAAAACACAATTTAATGCATTTATTTCCTGTTTCTCAGTTTCCACTGGGGCCTTTCTTTTTTTTGTCCCTTCAGGCTCTGTTTTCTTTGAGCTTTCTGACAACAGAAAAACACACTGCATGGTGACACTAGGTCATATGTTTTCGCTGTGTTTCCTCCGTCAGCGCTCTGTTGACTTTTTTGCTCTGGTTAATGAAAATGCACATATTAAAACCACAGTGACCTGTGTGACAGGGTTGACGCAAACCCCCCCCCACCCCCCGGCCCTTTTTAAAAGTAATAAATGCGTTTAACCACCGGGGGAATTTCCTCTCATATACTCTGGCTAATGCTGTTATTGTTGATCCAGTCTGTAATAAACAAAGACAGATGTGCAGCAAATTTAGCTCTGCTATGTGAAATTGCATTATGCAGTTTTTTAAATTATAAGTACTTCCCTAAAAGTAATATTTGTTTTGACCAACTTGTAGGTATTCACGGCACTAACATTTAGTTATGCTCAGTTCTTGCTATTTTTGGGCTTCGTTTTAACTGCAGTACCTATTTTAAACACTAGATGCCAGTGTTTTGCATATTATCCTATTTTACTATATTGTATTGACTCATTTCTGTACTTGTGTTTTCCTACGGTATATACAGTCGCAAAACCAGCATCTCACTAATAAAATCGTGGTTAAAGGCATCTCACTAATAAAACCGTGGTTAAAGGCAGTCAAAACGCCCTCTACTGGTGAAGTCATTTCGATTAATGTGTAGATAACGTTTGTAAGGCCGGATGTAGAGTTTAAGACAAATCTTTGTGTCCTGCTGATCGTCAGATGTAGTACAGATGTACAAAGAAAAAAAATCTATAACAATATCTCTATAAACGATGTTTGGAATATATTTTTAAAATATGTTTACAGGAACTCGGCATTTGTACAACTGTCCAGCAGAGGTCGCTCTTTGCCATCACATCAACCTAACACGTATAGTAGTGAAGCCAGCAACGAACACAAGGAAATACAACTGGTAGGAACACGTTCACAGAGAAAGAAAAAATATCAACACATCTATTTTATCTAAAAACGAAACTTATTTCAGTTTTTTTTTTCAAATTTTTTGGAAAAAATACTACAACCTTATTAAATGTATTCCCAATACTCCAAGTGTACATGTGTAGTAGTTAGTAGTAGTGAGAGTAAGCAGAAGGTTTGTAGTAAAAGTCAGTGCAGAGTCCTAATAAGAACAGGAGCTGTGGTTGGTCACAGCCACAGTCACCGTCTGTGTACTGTACCGTACCGTACTGTACCGTCAAACATGTCACAGACGTCAGATTCACGTGTTGTGTGTACGTTCTGTGCAGCCAGGCTGGCGGAGCAGGGGAACTATTTCAGGCTCTGAGGTTTTATTTTTGGGTCCTGTTGTGTTATTGTTCCTCGTCCAGTTCTCTCTAAGCTCTCCTGCTGTTTGGACGCAGCTGTGACTGGACTGAAGCCTGAAACACGACTCTTATCGTTTGGTTATACAACCAATACTGTCACAACATCACAGACACATGTACAGTATAAATACGAGAGGCAGAGAATGTTCTATTCATCATCCAAACATGGAACTTTGAGAGAAACGTTTAATCTACGTAGCAATTGAAAGTGAATTGAAAGTGAACCACTTGTCACTGCACACAATGAAATGCGACCTCTGTATTTTACCCATCACCAAAGTGACCAGGGGGCCAGCTCAAGGGTCCGGGGAACAGTGCGTGGGGAGTACAATACTCAGTGCACCTTCCTTCACCACCCAGCCACCACCGGCCAAATATAAAGACCAACATCCTTATAGTTTTTATGTCAAGGAAATGAACTGTTAGAACACGACACTTCCCAAGAATTCTTTTTAAATAACTCAGTCCAATAACCTGAATATTGTTGGGTTTAAAAAGAAACGACTTCATGTCTGAAGCTCTCCCACGGGAAAAAAACAACAGATTGATATCAGTTCCACAGCAGTAGATCTGCCTACATCTGTGGTAAAACTTCCGACACTTACAGCACCAGCCATTCACCCTGTGAACCTGAAGAACAAATCTCTGACTGAATCACCTCTAATTGACTGTGAACGGTGGGTACGGCAGCAGTGTCACCACAACTGACGTCAAACACAAACTCTATCACTGATCTGTTGAAAACCACTGACAGACTGGCAAACCACCCCCGTTCAAACCACCGTGTTTGTCCTGCAGTCATCCTTGTCTGGGTAACTGAAGAAAAACAGGAAGTAGGTAAATTAGATATGTCACACAGATGCCACTCGTTTCCTCTCAGAGCATTCTGGGTAAAGTGTTCAGACCAAAAGCCATGTAGTAGAAGAAGGTAAATAAATAAATAACAAAGTTTTACTTCTCACTTGTTAACATTAACGCTGTTTATTATGCTAAAGTGTTTGGTTTTTTCATTCTTTTTTAAAATAACAAAGTCAGACTTTGACCACTAGGGGGCCATACTGTATATGGTTTACAGACAAACAACCGTTTAAACTCAAATGTGTCCAATTAAGTCATCCCTGCACATGTTTGGAGCGTGGGAAAAAAAGTCAGCGAGAGGAGAAACCCCACACACCAGGAAAACAAGAAAACTCTACACAGAAAGACCGGGGATTGAACCAGCAAACCCCTCTACTATAAGACAACTCAGTAACCAACTCACAAATTCTGAATACTTTCTAGACAACAAGTCTTTTCGTCAGGGTTTAAGTATCACTTATTCTCCCATTTTGAGTCAGATTTTTAATTACATGTCTACAAAACTCTTCAAAGTACCCAACATTCTCCGCTCAGATCTTCTAAACACACACTCCGCTCCGAGGTCACTCAGGTCATCTTTCCTTCGACGTCTGTCATTTCTCATCTCTTATCTCTGAACAAAAGGTGACAGAGATTCCTGCTCTGGAATATCACGCCAACTTCGACTGTTCACACACTGGTACTGCTGCAGTGTTTGACCAAAGTACTTTTGGTTAAAAAAAAAAAACAAACAAAAAAAACTACGACAGCCAAATACACTTCACCCTCAGACTCTGTCTGTACACGTGTGGAGGAACATACCTCACACAGGAGTGTCTCCGACCGTGTCCCAGACCAGTCTGAGACACCTTCCTGGTGGATCTCTGGTCTTTGTTCATAGTCCTTCAAGCTCCAGACTCAGACGAGACACTTTGGAGAACAAGAAAACAACCTCCGCCGGCTGCTCCTATTCTTCTCCTCATCCACTGGCTGGGTTTGAGTCAACTCCATTAGGTTTTTGTGATAAATCAAGAGAAAGAAAGTGGATGTGTCCTGCGTCGGGATGAAGAAATAACAAACTTCTTTGAGAGCGACAAGCCTCGACAAGAATTAACAGTGAAGCATTCAAAGTTCTCCAGAGGAGAACTTGTTATGTCAGTAAAGACTCACTCCACTCTCACTGCTGCTGCTGCTGCTGCTTCAGTTGACGGTGTTGTAAATAAACAATAATCCCAGAATCCACATTGACTAAATTTCCTGAAGGATTTTCTTCTTGGCAGCAGCTTAAAGTCTTCCAGGAGAAAAACAGGTGCATGACAAACTTTTACAGTCGCCTCGTCGCTGCTACTGTTTCCCCGCTCACCCCCCACACCTCTACTAAAAAAAGAGGAACAGTAAAACCATGCAAGAGGAAGAATTGGGTGAACGGACACTTCCTCTCACACTGTGGTTGTTTTGTTTTGTTTTCTTTTTACAGTCCACAGCGTTCAGCCGACAACTGCCTGATTACTTTTTTGTTTTTTTTTCAAAGGCATGTCCAGAGCTGCGAGTGTTGATCCCAAACATTCAGAGCTGCATTTAGAATCGTCCCAACACGTCAACGGGCGATCTGATTGCACCGAGGGGCTGGAGGGTGTTTTTTGAGCTGGCATGGCTCAGCTTTCATTGACACGTGAGAACAACAAGCCTCGTAGCCTGACACCCGCCTCCTGGTGCCCTGCAGCTACAGTGGGGGGGGGGGGGGGGGTGGGGAATGATGCAAGAATTCCACAGGAAATGTATGAATTGAATTGGTTAAAAATTTGAAATGAATAGCTGGGTAGTTAAACTAGTTCAACTGTACACAGATAACATAAGTGTATAATAATAATAATTTGTAAATTCAACAAATTCACGTCATTTTGCTCTGAATACACAGATAATGAACTTTGATCAAAGTTATGAGAGTTAGGACAACAGTAATGAAAATGTAGTCAGTCCATCAGTCAGGCAGCTATTGGTTGATTAATCAAGTGCAGTAATGAGCAGCAGTTTCCCAGCAGTCAATGCTATTTTTATTCAAGATAATTAACATTAATATAACCCTAACGTCTAATACACAGATTCCCTGATTCTTTTTTTCATTTAAACCTGGAAAGCATTCAGTTTGAATAACCATCTTCCATTTGAAACGTCAGGGGTTCAATCCCCAGCTCCACTAGTCTACCTGACCCCTGACATTTTACAGTCACAGTCAAAACACTTTATATGTGTGAATGTTATAATTGTGCTGTCCTCAACCCACTGACTGAGAAAAGAGTCAGAGTGAGAGAAGAATGAAAAGGTGTAAAGGCAACTTTCACAACTTCTAATCACTCATTAACTTTTCACACATACGTTTTCATAATTCACACATTAAAAACAGGGAGTGTTTTTAACAAACAGTCCTATTGGCTCAGAGGTGACATTACACCCTGGGCGTCATCATAAAACGCCCTCTACTGTACATCTGAGGCATGACAACAGATGTCCATCATTAACATATTCACCTGGAGGAGACGGCAGTGAGATCTCACCAGACTGAGACTAAAACCTACATTTAATTGTTGAAATACAGAATAAAGTGAAGGAACATCCAGTGGGGAGCGTTAATGTTCAGGTTTCTGGGTTTGTTTGTTTTTTCAATAATTATTTTCCATGTTCTGCCTCCCTGTGTGTGTGTCTGTGGTTCGAGGTATTTGCCTTGTCTTTTCCCATTCCCGTGGTGTTAAACAAACTAATTCGTGCCGATTTGGGGCAGCAACTTTGGAACGATGCATATTCTGGCTGGATTCCCGCTCCCAGACAAACACACAGCTCGTCTGCTCGTCTCCACCAGGCGTGGAGGCTCTGGGAGCAGCAGGGAGGATAAACAGTGATGTGATGATGGACGACATAAATATACACACTGTGTTTGGAAGTGACTTCCTGGACACACCAACAAAGGAATGCAAACAGTTGGAGGGAGAGGTGGAGTAGTGGGTCTCTGTTTGTTGTATTAAACACACAGAGTCACAGCTTAAAAAAAAACAAAAAAAAAAAACAGCAGAGGTGTGTAATAAACACTTCCTGTTAAATTATACTGTGCTACACTTTGTGTCCCAGCTGTTTTAGGCCAATTGTTGGTTGGTATAAAAGTTATAACTACTGTTGTACTGTTGCATGAATAACTTTTGCAAAATTAAAAAACAAATCTTCACTTGATTAAGAGACATTTTTGTAACACATTTTTTTCTTGATCACAAAAAAAACTCAACATATTGAGTCTCAACTACTACGGTTTTTTCTTGATCACAAAAAAAACTCAAGTCTCAACTACTACGAGCTGATGATATACACTTTTTGTTATTATCATTTTTAAAAAAGTAAAAAGAACTACTGCAAACGTATTCCAAGAGGAAACAAATGGTCAAAAACTGATGTAAAAACATTTCTTATTGTTTAGGTCGGTATGTTTGATCCCTTCTGGACCAACTGGAGAGAGAAAACACAGACAACGTGTTGTGCCGTTAGCAAGAAAAATTCAAATAATCTTTCTCGTCTACCTGAGGAAAAAGGGCGATAGCAAAATTTGAAATGCAAAAGTCGGCATGCCTGAATTTAAAAGTTCAGAGAACAATATCTGGATTGACATCAGCAACTTCAGAGATGGCAATGAAAAAATATAACATTACTCGATCACTAATGTTTATTAAAAAAAAAAAGAAGCTAATTTGATGTCAAAATCACCAACATCGAATGTGACGTTGCATTTGATCAGTAAAAAAATTCCGTCCTCTGTGTGTTATCAGACAGCTGGTTTTATTTCACTCCTAGGTTTTCATCACTTTTCTAACTGGGTAACATCACAGTCAGAGTCGGTTCTGATCCGACCTGATGCTGTGATGAGCGACGACACAAAGTCAAGGTCACCCAGACTCAGACAGTGGACGCTGTCTCTGCTGCACCTCTCTTCATACTTGACAAGTGCTGAACAACGACAAGAACAAACACCTCAGACACTGCACACTTCACTGTCACCACATCACACCATCCTTACAGTCGACAATCTAAACTGGCTGTCAGTCAACCAGGCTCCAACTACACACGTTGACCCCGAGGTAAAGCAGCTGCTGAAGCGCGTTCCCCGTTCTCCATCATCACCACCACCAAAAACCAAACATGTTGTATCAGCCACTAAACACTACAGATGCCAAACACGTCAGCTCAGGATTACCAGGGTGTGTGCGCCAGCGTGAAGCGCCTCTGCAGGGCGATGCTCCGGGTCATCAGGAGTTTGCGGAACAGCATGGGAGAGTGGCGTGGCGAGCTGTGAGGAGAGTCGCGAGGGGACATCCTGGGGGAGTCACAGGGTGAGCCAGACCTTGACTGCATTTTCTGTTTCTGAGGGCTGGAACCAGGATCTGCACAACTTTCCTGGTGGTTTTTATTCATCCTGACGTCCTCGGGTTATTCCCTAAACTCTTTCTACATGTTTAGGAATATCCAAAGTCCTCAGATTACCTGTTGGATAATCAACATTATCTTGGTGAACAGTGAATGCTGAGACCAGTGTTGATGGACATGGACATGAGTGCAGCACAGATCCCTCCCCTGGCAGTTAGCTCTGTTTACACAGCACTGAGCCATGCCTAAATATGGCCAGGCCTGAATTATGGCATTGTTAGTTCATATCAGGGGTGATCTGACTGTGTGCTGCTCTCCCTTCATACAGGAGTACACAAACCCTCCAACAGTGAGCAAATATTAACACTGACGGTGCCATCCGCATCCTGGATATATTTTAATTAATCATAGTATTACACACTAACACCAAAAAAAAAAAAACACAAAAACAAAAGCTAACTGCTGATAGAATTTACCTCAACATTTTTGTCCCTCGATTATGTAACAGGTTTGAAGTAAAACAGCAGCAGTCCTGTTTACTATACATTTGACTTTGTATCCTTGCAACAAAACAATTGTTTAGCTAGCTTGCTAACCGCAAAACAACATACAGTACTAGCGTCTAGATGGGTTACTGCTTAGTCATTTATCTCATGCACACAAGAGAAAAGTGTTATCTTTATGATCGATTACGAGTCTTAACCTTTAAATATACACCTATATGGAACATGTTTGGGGTTTTGCTTCGGGGGCTGTGAGATCAGTTTTCTTTAGTTGTTGTCCTTTGGAAGTTCAAAAAGTCATATAATTTGATTGCGTAACACTCCCGACCCTAAGTTGCTATTTTCAAGTGACTTGTAACTGAGACATTTTGCCAGCCTGCCAACAGAGAACGATAAAAACATAATAAAAGTCAGGATAGATGAGTCATGACTGTTAGTGAGTCTGAAAGTATTTTTAAATTAAATTTTACATTTGAACTTGCAAAGAAAATACCAGTGGAAGAGGTACAAGTACTGGTTCACGAAACATATATGTGCTGTGAGGTTCAAAACTCTGCCCCTAAAACAATCCAAAACTGTTGTTGTTCAAAGGCGGCCCATTCTAACGGATGTTTTCTTCGTATCCATAACGATGAAGGATCACAGCTGTCAAGTTAAAGGGCTCTTCAGCCTGACTGCACAAACTCCACAGTACTGATGTAACCCAGTAGGGGTCAGGGGAGGTCACTGCAATGAGATCGCTGAGCAAATCACAGCCGTTGTATGGATTGTTGCCGCATATGACCACCAGAGGGAGACATTGCAATAAAGGACAGACAAAGAGCTGGGATATATTAGGATGTATTATCCTAAACACTGTAGGGTATTTTTGCTTGTTCGTCTGATGGGTGTTTTACAGCGGTTGGAATCTCTACTGCTACTATTTTTATTTTCTTTTTTAAAAATCTAAATCCACCAAAAACATCAGGGTTCGTCTGTAAACTGTGTGGGCCCCGACTGTTTCCAGCCTTTTTTTTCCCGCCTCTAGTGACTAATATCAGACTAATATCATTTTGACTGAGTCACATACCATCCACCCTCCAACTAAAAACACTAAACACTCTTGCCCTCTCTAACACACACACACACACACACACAGAAGGAGAACAGCAACTCGTTGAAAGTTCACAGTGCAGCAGCAGTAGCATGAGCCTCAACGGTCTGTGGGAGTATTTGCATCATCTGCATGACACATCCTCAACTGAGGAGCGTTAATCTGAAGAACCACTGTCAACCTGACCGCAGATAAACAATTTCATTCATCCCGTCATCCACATTATCTCTTCCTGCTAACCGCCTTTTCTGACGCATCGCAAATTTTCTAAAAGAGAGGAAAATAATATAAACTGAATTTCGTAGGCAGTAAGACATGTGACTTCAGTGTGATTGACAGGTATAGAAATGGAACCTGCAGACTTTGTATTGTTTTCAGCTTCACTTTAAAAATTTTAAAACATACACAGACACAGTCTGAACACACACTTGGTGTTGAATTTCCAAGGGATAAAAAAATATTTCTAAAAAATAAATGATTTTTTTTTTATATAAGCTGGGATTCTTCCATCAATCCCCTCATTTTTCAAGACATTGACAAAATGATAAATTATACCCAGTAGATGGCAACATAATGTTTATATTTCCATCCCGACCAATCACCAATTAAATAGCCTGTAAATGAGCTGCCCTTAAACTCAAGTGAAATGGATTAAGATCAGAACAAATACTGAGACATTTTTCTGCTGATAGAGACACAAACGGAGCTCCAGGAGGAGGAGCAGCCAGGAACATGAAGAGTCCTGTTCTGGACAACTTCCTCTGGGAAAGGCCAAGAGCTGCGGGACCAAAGCCAACATCCCATATTGTAACGAAGGCTTCCAACACGTTTCTGCTGATCATTTAACCACAGATCACGTTCCCCAGTTAGATTTATGTACTCACTTTAACTGCAAGCTGTGGCGCCGTGTTTGAGACCTGCTACAATGGAATAAACACGGAGAATAAAAATATTTTAACGCAGTTAAAGGCTGGAGTCTAAATGACATATTGTTTCCCGACATTTAGACAGTTATGATGCTGAAGATGATGGAAAAAACTAAAAGGCCATTATCAGTTTTATTAGGGAACCACATCCTGAACAATGCTAAAAGTCTTTGTAGACCACTAAGACTTGAGTGCCTCTGGACCGTTATATACAAGGCTACTGTATGAGTATAATGTGTTATTGAAGCAGATTGTCCTGAGCCACAGCAGAATTCAAATTCTAAGTGATTAAAATATTCAGGTTACTCCTAGTTAAAATTGTAGTAGAGAAAAATTGATCTAATTCAAGACTGACGATATTCCAAAAATGAAATATCTGACGTGCTTTCAAATGTTAATGGACAAAGGTAATCTGGGCCCATTTCACTCCATTCATTTCCATCTTGCCCAATGAGTCACTGCACACTGACAAAGAAAGACATTTTTCTTTGGTCACACCCAATACTGCAGGCTATAAAAATAACAGAATGTCCAGAACAAAAACACACTAAGAGCACGCAGAACCAGATTTAAGAAGAACTGCTGTAGACATTAAGAACAGTACTGCACGTCGCCGCAGCTCAGGTCTGACAAAATAGTTTCCTTCAAGAGACTGTAAACATTCTCTGGCACTGACAGCTGGATTGAGCATCAACCTTGAAGTGCAGCACTTAAATCTTACACACAATAATCGACGACGTGAGGCAGACGTCGTAGTGAGCTCCACAGCCTTCTTGTCATTTTGATAAACAACATCGTTCGCTGTCTACAACGAAAGATTTTTAAAGAATTTCAACAAATCATCGGCGTTTCCTCTCACTGTGGAGTGAGATGAGGTGACTATGGTGACGACCTCCATCTTTAAGTGAATGATCAACAAAACAGACACACACAAAAGAAAAACGATGCCATATATCAATATGACATTAGCTCAGGCGTGGCCAACCTGCGGCTCGGAAGCCACATTTTGCCAAGATGAAAAGATGCACTGGCCAACCTGCGGCTCGGGAGCCACATTTTGCCAAGATAAAAAGATGCATGCAGGAAGTTTCAAAAGAGTTTAAAGGGATGGCACAGTTCACATGTGCCCATGTATATCATGTGGCTCTTTGCAGTAACACAGTAATGTGACTCTTGACTGGTTGGCCACCCCTGCATTAGCTCTATTTGTCCTTCTCTTTGTCAAGGTCCAGGGTCTTTTCCCAGGCAACGGGAGCTCGTCAGTGGCAAACACTGCCGTGTTATTCAGACACAACATCTGCTGATAATTAAAGCTGTCAGATCAGATCAGTGACACAGACACAGCTGGGGAGTCAGACGGAGCATTAAATACAGCAACATCATTTAAATGTTCAGGTGAGCAGACACATAAAGGTGTTTATGTTCCTCACTGTATTTGTCACTGTATGACAACTGTATAACTCACATTTTAACCACCTTTCTAAAGATTTTTTAAACATAAGAATTTTGATATATTTTCAGTGTATATATATATACGTATATATATACATATATATATATACACGTATATATATATATACACACACACACACATATATATACATATA